>NC_064410.1:18100000-18182500 GCF_023375975.1 Astyanax mexicanus | reverse complement strand
TTTGTGCATTGAGCAGATTGACACCCTACAGTGGCTCTAGGAAAATGTTTTTTGGACAGATGACACTAAGACTGAACTTTGGCTGAACTAGTTCAGGCCTAAAAAAGGCCTTGAATATAAACATCAAAACATTATCCTAACTGTAAACTACTGGAGATAATTTCATGATTTGGGCCTGCATTGATGCATTAGGGACTGTTCAGCTTACAATCATTAAGACACAATATATTTTACAGGATAATGTAAGAGCGTCTGTACATCAGCTGAAACGGTAGAAGTTGGATGATGCATCAGGACAATGGCCAAAAACACCAGATCAAAAATAAATCTTAGATGCTATTGATTGACTTGAAGAGAGTCGTACAACTGAGGCATTAAAGAAATAAGGCAGAGTATTTTTTTAATTCCTCTTTTATTAAGCTGCTAGTTTATTGGTTTAATCATAACGAAAGCTAATAGGTTTCTAAGACTTGGTAGTGAATTGCTCTTGAACTTCAGTGAGAAACTGAAGAAACAATCCTGATTTCCATTACTCTTCACTCCTGCACTGTAAAATATGCTGAAACCCAGAGCCAGGCTGGACTCCAGTTGTTGGTCCGACCGGCCGTCTACAATAAAAAATTAAACTACTACTCTGAAATCTCATGTCTGTTTAAAGTTCTTAAATGTGTCAGTTTCTAACTACCAGTGTCCCAGTTGGTGTGTGTGTATGTGTGTGTGTGTGTGTGTGAAGAGGTTTGGAAGGCAGATGGGTCCGGCTGGCCGAACTGGTGCTGGGCTTCAGCATGTGAGTCACATTTCTGAATCACAAGAGCAGGAGGCGACTCATCAGAACACAGAAGTTGAAGATAAACAGCCTTCAGATCAGCGGACATACAAACACTGATACACAGAAACCAGCTGCAAACAATACACACCTTCAACACATCACACCTGCAACACATCACACCTGCAACACATCACACCTTCAACACATCACACCATCAACATATCACACCTTCAACACATCACACCTTCAACACATCACACCTTCAACACATACATCACACCTTCAACACATACATCACACCTTCAACACATCACACCTTCAACACATACATCACACCTTCAACACATCACACCTACAACACATCACACCTTCAACACATACATCACACCTTCAACACATCACACCTTCAACACATCACACCTTCAACACATCACACCTTCAACACATCACACCTTCAACACATCACACCATCAACACATCACACCTTCAACACATACATCACACCTTCAACGCATCACACCTTCAACACATACATCACACCTTCAACGCATCACACCTTCAACACATCACACCATCAATACACCATCAATACATCAATACATCACACCATCAATACATCACACCATCAACACATCAACTTCAACACATCACACCTTCAACACATACATCACACCTTCAACACATCACACCTTCAACACATACATCACACCTTCAACACATCACACCTTCAACACATACATCACACCTTCAACACATTACACCTTCAACACATCACACCATCAACACATCACACCTTCAACACATCACACCATCAATACACCATCAATACATCAATACATCACACCATCAATACATCACACCATCAATACATCACACCATCAATACATCACACCATCAATACATCAACTTCAACACATCACACCTTCAACACATACATCACACCTTCAACACATCACACCTTCAACACATACATCACACCTTCAACACATCACACCTTCAACACATCACACCATCAATACATCACACCATCAATACATCACACCATCAATACATCACACCTTCAACACATCACACCTTCAACGCATCACACCTTCAACACATACATCACACCTTCAACGCATCACACCTTCAACACATCACACCATCAATACATCACACCATCAATACATCACACCATCAATACATCACACCTTCAACACATCACACCTTCAACGCATCACACCTTCAACACATACATCACACCTTCAACGCATCACACCTTCAACACATCACACCATCAATACATCACACCATCAATACATCACACCATCAATACATCACACCATCAATACATCACACCATCAATACATCACACCTTCAACACATCACACCTTCAACGCATCACACCTTCAACACATACATCACACCTTCAACGCATCACACCTTCAACACATCACACCATCAATACATCACACCATCAATACATCACACCATCAATACATCACACCATCAATACATCACACCATCAATACATCAACTTCAACACATCACACCTTCAACACATACATCACACCTTCAACACATCACACCTTCAACACATACATCACACCTTCAACACATCACACCTTCAACACATCACACCATCAATACATCACACCATCAATACATCACACCATCAATACATCACACCTTCAACACATCACACCTTCAACGCATCACACCTTCAACACATACATCACACCTTCAACGCATCACACCTTCAACACATCACACCATCAATACATCACACCATCAATACATCACACCATCAATACATCACACCTTCAACACATCACACCTTCAACGCATCACACCTTCAACACATACATCACACCTTCAACGCATCACACCTTCAACACATCACACCATCAATACATCACACCATCAATACATCACACCATCAATACATCACACCATCAATACATCACACCATCAATACATCACACCATCAATACATCAACTTCAACACATCACACCTTCAACACATACATCACACCTTCAACACATCACACCTTCAACACATACATCACACCTTCAACACATCACACCTTCAACACATCACACCATCAATACATCACACCATCAATACATCACACCATCAATACATCACACCTTCAACACATCACACCTTCAACGCATCACACCTTCAACACATACATCACACCTTCAACGCATCACACCTTCAACACATCACACCATCAATACATCACACCATCAATACATCACACCATCAATACATCACACCATCAATACATCACACCTTCAACACATCACACCTTCAACGCATCACACCTTCAACACATACATCACACCTTCAACGCATCACACCTTCAACACATCACACCATCAATACATCACACCATCAATACATCACACCATCAATACATCACACCTTCAACACATCACACCTTCAACACATACATCACACCTTCAACACATCACACCATCAATACATCACACCATCAACACATCACACCTTCAACACATACATCACACCTTCAACACATCACACCTTCAACACATACATCACACCTTCAACACATCACACCTTCAACACATACATCACACCTTCAACGCATCACACCTTCAACACATACATCACACCTTCAACGCATCACACCTTCAACACATCACACCATCAATACATCACACCATCAATACATCACACCATCAATACATCACACCTTCAACACATCACACCTTCAACACATACATCACACCTTCAACACATCACACCATCAATACATCACACCATCAACACATCACACCTTCAACACATCACACCTTCAACACATCACACCATCAACACATCACACCTTCAACACATCACACCATCAACACATCACACCTTCAACACATACATCACACCTTCAACACATCACACCTTCAACACATCACACCATCAACACATCACACCTTCAACACATCACACCATCAATACATCACACCATCAACACATCACACCTTCAACACATCACACCTTCAACACATCACACCTTCAACACATCACACCTTCAACACATCACACCTTCAACACATCACACCATCAATACATCACACCTTTAACACATACATCACACCTTCAACACATTACACCTTCAACACATCACACCTTCAACACATCACACCTTCAACACATACATCACACCTTCAACACATTACACCTTCAACACATACATCACACCTTCAACACATACATCACACCTTCAACACATGTCCCAACACCTGGACACCTTGCAACCACTAAGCAACTTCATGTGAACCATCTAGGAACACCATATCAACCACTAAGCAATACCATAACAACCAAAAAGCAGCCACATACCAGCATCATATCTAACACCTAGCAACCAGTAAAAAACTACAGCAATGTCAGCAATCAAGCAACACTATAACAATCACGTACAATACCACAGCAACCATAAACCAGGGCAAACACCTTGAAGCACATAACAAATTCTGGTGACCACCAAATAATAACATTATAGTAACACCAGCTTGCCACAAAATTCTGACCCTAAAGAACACATAGCAGCAGCCTATCAATGACCAGGAGGTGTTTACTGATTAAACAGCTCTACCTTTATTTCTTTTGTCTAATTTTTTATTGATTTTAATCACAGACACACACACACAGATTTACTAGAGTTTACTGTTCTCTAATGCTCAGGTAAATCATGAGGGTGTTTGATTGGCAGGTGTGTGTGGGAGGGGCAGTTCAGACTTGTAGAAATCAGATGATTGACAGATGTGTAAGGGCAAAAGAATTCTATCCTCGGTCAGCGCGGGGATTTCTGATGAGTACTCTCACACACACACACACACACACACACGCACACACACACACACACACACACACACACACACACACACACACACACAAGCCTTCAGCAATCAAAAGATCAGCTCTGGTTCTTTTACTGGCATCAACAAAAGCTCTGGTGTTCAGAGGATACAGCTGACTAACGTCCCCACAACCACACACTGCCCACACACTCTTGAGGGGATCTGGACCCCACTATTACATAAATACACCCTACACACTCTGCCATCTGCCACCAGTCATAGCAAAGACACACACACATACACACATTTGGATGCTGTACATTTGAATACCATCACTGCACATGCAATGCATAAAACAGTAATAACCCACAGTGACCACCTAGCAACACCATAGCAACCGCCATTGACACCATAGCAACCATGAAGTGACACCTTTGCAGCTATATAGCAACATATTAGCAATGTACCAACACCATATCAACAACGTAGCATGATTAGAGCAACCATCTAAAATACCTTAGCAATGATAAAGCAATGTTTTATGTTTAAGTTGTCACAAAACAGGTCAGTTTTGTGTGTTTTTGTGTGTGTGCGTGTATGTCTGTGTGTGTGTGTGTGTTTCAGTGCTTAGTGGTCTAAGAGCAGCATCAGGCAGGAGGAGGACCCCACACAGTAGATCCTGGGGGAGCATCTGCTGTTTTCCCGTCTGCTTCTGTGTGTGGCCGTAGCCTGTGAGGTCACAGCATCATTGAAGTGTGTGTGTGTGTTGCAGCGTAACCAACACTATGTTTTGCTTGTGACCTGGTGGTCCCACATCAACCTACCAACCACTTTCTCATCATTGTGGTGGTCTAAGTGTGTGTGCCGTGCAAACATGTCTGGAATGTGTGTGTGGGTATGCAGTGTGTATGTGTGTGTGTCTATAACTGCAGTGTGTGATTGTGTGTGTGTGTGTTACAAATGTCCGGTTTGTGTGTGTGTCTTTGTGTGTGGGAATGCTGCATTAGTACAAATGTGTCTGGTATGAACATGTCTGGTATGTATGTGAGTGTGTGTGTGTGTGTGTTTGGTCAGGATTAACACTTGAGAGATTTAGAGACAGTTCATGCGGGGGTGAGTAAGTGTGTGTTGTGTGAAGGCCGTGCAAAAGCCCACACACACACACACACACACACACACATGCTTAACTTGCTTAGCACCAACTGTAGATTCTTTACTTATACTTAAAGGAGTCCTTCTGCTAAAATTCACTGTTTCTTGTTCTATGTGAAATACAGTAGGTCTCTCTGAGTTGTAGATGATGCTGCACATAAAACTCTTCCTCGACCCCTTTATCTGCAGTTGCTAGTAAAATAAAGTATTTAGAAAAAGAGACGATCAGGAAAAGCACTGTGTCCATGTCAACTTGTGAAATAGTATTTATACAGGCAGAGCTGGAGCTGACATGTCTCGTAGAACAGGAGCTAACAGTGCTAGGAACAGCATGGCCGTTTGTTCCACATCATTTTATGCTATGCCCGGTAATTCAGAGCTAAGGAACAAATGGTTAGAATTTGTCTATAAAACACCACCAGCAAAGTACAATTGAGATAGGTAGGTGTATGTTTAAAACAGTTTTTACACTAGTAAAAAGTAAAACACACACCTCAGGGTTTTGCTCCAACTGCCTGGGCGACTCTGCTGTGGCTCACCCAACAAAATCCCAGGGTGGATTTTTACTTTCTAGACCTGGACTACCCACGTCTGTGTGTTTACATAGAATCTCCGGTGGATTTTGCATTTTCAGAGACTCTAAGACAGTGATTGAACAGGTCAGTGATTGAACAGCACTTAGCAGGGCATTACACATGTTGTAAAGTTTTAAGTGTAAAAATGTCTTTATTTTTAAAACTGTTGGCCTTCTCGCTGTCTCGCAGTGCTGTTACCCAAAAAGAGGCGATATGTGATATGTTTGCATGTATGAATATTCATGAGCAAGAGCCGAAATCTTATTATTTCTCCTGCTCACTCCTCCACCGCAATAAAGCAGTGTTATACCAGATTACCAGAGCATTTTTTTTTGTCACAAAAAACAGCTCGCATGGCAATTATTCATACTACAGACCGCAACTAGACATTTTAAAATAAATGAAAAAACATTTCAAAGACAACTAATTGGCTAATTGGATGTCGGATAAAAAATTGCCCCTAGGTGTGAGTGTGTGAGTTAATGTGTCTGTCTCTGTCTGTATGCCCTGCGATGGATTGGCGGCCTATCCAGGGTGTATACTGCCTTCTGCCCGATGCCAGCTGGGATAGGCTCCAGCCCCCCCTGTGACCCTTAACGGACAAAGCGGTTGACGATGAGTGAAAAAAAAATCAAATCAATTTAAATAAATAACCTAATAACCAAACCCAAAACTAATCTTGACTCATTACTTCATAATGTGTTTTTTCTGTGTGTGTGTGTTTAAGTGTGCATATTTAGTCAGAGATATGTGTAAATGATCGTTTTCCCCTTTCTGTTTTTTTGTCTGAACACATATTCATCTGTGAAGAGCAGATCCAATCGTAACCTAAGCCCAGCACATAATTCTAAAACTAAGCCTGATCTTAATTCTAACTCTATCTCTGGTCCCAAATTTAATCCTATGCCTAATTCAAAACCATATTCCCAAATTTACTCAGACCCTGGTGCTAATCATGACTGTAACTGTGACCCAAAACCTAATCCTAACATGTATTCCAGTGCTAATCATTAACATGAACCCTGATCTTAATCCTCATTCGAAGACCTAACCTGATAATAATTTTATTCCAGAAGTTGGTGTTAAACATGACCTAGGCCCATGTCTCTTTCCCTCCTCTGTCTCTCTCTTGCACTCTGTCTCTTTCTCTCGCTTTCTGACTTTCTCTCTCACTCTCTCTCTCTTTGTCTCTCTCTTGCACTCGGTCTCTTTCTGTCTCTTTCTCTCTCTCTCTCGCTATCTGACTCTCTCTGCTTCTCTTTCTCTCTCTCTCTCTTATTCTCTCTCTCTGTCTCTCTTGCTCTCTCTCTCTCTTTCTCTCTCTCTTTCTCTCTTGCTCTCTCTCTCTCTCTCTCTGGGTGGGAGATAGATGGTAATATGGGCTGTTGATGTCATTAGTGTGTAAGTTGTCAGATGTAGCGTGAGGTCAGTGGGTCATGGCGGTGATGCTGGACGTGGATGAGCTGGACGTGTGTTGTGTCTGTTTCAGCAGCAGGATGTAATTGAAGTGCAGTGTGTATAAATAGCCCCGGTGGACTGATGGAGCTGTAGATCACATGACTGAACACACCGCCAGCCTCTTCCTTCCCCATACCACCTCCGTTTGGAAAGTGTGAATGTGTGTATGTGTGTGCACTCATTTTTCCACTTTGTCTTCCATGTGTATTTTGTTAAACGCGGCCACATCTATTCTTCTTTCTCCTGAGGCTAATCAGCCAATCAGCTGACCCGAAGGAGCTGTGATGTCATCACTTCCTCAGGCTGTGGTTAAGGTGGCGACTGAGCAATATGCTTCATTGACGTACGAGCTGAACTGTGACCGGCGTTTCTCAAAAACCAGGCCCTGTGTGTAGGGGTGTGTGTGTGTGTAAAGGGGTGTGTGTATGTGTGTACTGAGGTCTTGTGCAACATGTCTATGTAGATCTGAACCACTATATAGTATGATATATTTATGGACTAATGATATAATTATGGCCTTCTACCAAATGCTTTTAGCTGATTTAAGTCATGACCATTGCTGAAACAAATGTGCACATGCACACGCACAGCTTGTCCAATAGTATATGACTCTTTGGAACAGATGAACATGTGGCACCGTGCCCAATGCCAGACATGAGCTAGAGGCATATAAATAGAGCTGTGGAGCAGTGGAACTGTGTACTTTTGTCTATATGGTGTATATAACAATAATAATAACAATAATAATAATAATAATAATAATAGTAATTCCTCACTTCAATTAAATTACATAAATAAAATCCATTACACATTACATAGATTGACCAAAAAAGTTGTTAATCAAGCAAATATTGTGCTTTTTTTTACAGTGTGTGTTAAGTGTGCATATTTAGTCAGAAATGTGTAAATGGTTGTTTTCCCCTTTTTCTAATTTTCTTCTGAACACACATTCATCTGTGTAAAGCAGGAAATCAACGTGTTTCATACTGTGGTAATTTGTGACTTCCCCTTGAACTCCTACTAATAAATTACCTTATTAGAGAGTTCAGTTCAGGCTTCATCAGGCCAAATCTGGGCAGGACCAGCTACTGTTTGAGCCTAAATTTCCATTACTATACCTTCATATGAACTGGCAAATCTCCAAACGTCTAAAGTAACCTCTGTTAGCTTGATGCTAAGATATCAGGCAATTCCCAGGCTTTACTTTTAATATGGTAATATTTCCTATTACCAGGGTAGAAATATCTTGTAATATTTTTAAGTAAATAAAAGCTATTATCAAAAAATATGTTTATGTTTAAGGCAGCTTTATCCTGCGTTCCACTGGCAGGTGAGAAGACATTTGTGTCACCCCGAGTTTGTCTTTTGTGAAAACAGAGTTACACTCATGGTTTAGTGACATGCCAGCATGCTAACATGTGCATTCTGTTTATACTGGGTTCTGCTAATAGCTGGATGAACATGACCTGGAATGAGGGTTCTGAAAGTATCCATAAGGGCAGAGTGAAGTAATATTTATACTGACTGCTTACTTTGTGCTTTCAGACAGTGTTGAAATCCTTCTAGTGCAAATCAAACTCAGATAAAGACTAGCTTCTGCTAATAGCTGCTTTTCTGATGATGTATGATAAGTCTGTGATGGTTGAAGTGATTGAAAAGAAGAAAACTTTCTAATCAACAAGCTGCCTAAGCTATTAAAATTATTTTACCATCTGTGACTTTAAAATGATAAAATGAATATTGTACTGCCTTTTAAAGTTGCCTTATATTTGCTGTGATAAAAAAAAAGCTTATCACTGTAATAAAATTATAGTACTGTAATTACCTCTGTAATAATAATTACAGTGTTTTATAGGTATTGTGATTAAATGTATGGTTTGCAAACTGAAACAATTAGTACAGCAACTTGCTTATTTATGTGTTCTTTTTATCTTAACCCTTTTAGACCCTCTATCCATTACAATGGACATCATGTATTTTCTATATTTCTTTAATGTTTTGTTAAACATAACGCTATTTGAGAGCTGTTTTCCATCAGAATAGACCACGAACCAGCCAATGAAGTTTATAAACCAACATAAACCAAAGCATGGCCCCGCCTACTGCGCTGGAAAAAGAGCAGTACCAGAGCCATTGAGGCAAAGTAACAGCTAATTTTCACTTATTTAATTAATGTGATTCAGAACACTTTTTTTTTACTGTTTAAGGATGTTTTTTTTAAATAAAAAGGTCAATATGAAATATACAATATAATACACACAGGATTCCAATACTTCCTAAAGCTATTAAATATTTTAGTTAATTAGATTTAATTGCTATATTGATTTTATAGTAGAATATTAGAGTCGAATATTCTACTATAAATCTATATAGCAAATAAATTACAGACAGAATCACATTACCTATAAAATTCAGTATTTTTTTATAGTGCACCAACACACATAGTTAGCTAGCAATAGTGCCAGGTACACATATAAATGTTTATCCACTAATGTGATAAGGTTATTAACTACAGGTCACCAAATATATACATTTTTTTAAATGTAATGTATAAACAGTTTATTTAGGTAATGATTAGTTTACTAGCTAAGGAAGTTTCTCCTCTTCATTGCTTTTCTCTCCCAGTGCAGTGCAGCTAGCATTAGCTATGCAGCTAGCAGAGCAGAGCAGTAGAATGATAATACGGAGCCAATAAACACCAACTTAAAGTTCATTAATAAACTCCACTCTAATAAACTGAATGAAATGAAGCTTTTGACACTCGCTATCAGTTACTACATCTTCACACACAGACTGACTGTTTACTGAATGATACCGGCAGAAAAAGCTTAGCTTTAAGCTTTAGCACAGTAAGGTAACCCACCCCCAGCATACATCCGCTCAGCTAAAAAACTGGTTGCCTTTCTCTTTACATTTCAGCTACAGATTATCTAAACTTTTTAAGCTGAATCTAATAACACATATTTAACTATTCAAAACATTTACTGGTCAAACTCAGGCAGCTTTACTTATTTTTTTTAAGTTTTACTTATTTTTTAAGGTTTCTAAGCTGAAGATGATTACAAAACTAATTCCTTTAATTTTTTTTCTCAAGAAAATATTTATTTTTAAAAAATGGTTGACTGCATGTTCAATAATTGATATTTATGACAAAAACAAATCACTCTAGTTACTGGCACTCTTTTCACTGTTACATTTATGTTTTGAGTAACAGGAATGAAAGTAACAGGAATTAGTTTTTAGCATAGAATTAGCAAAAACAAGAAAAATAGATAAATGGCGCCTATGCTAATAGCATGGGAACACTGAGCACATTCTAGTATTTATTTATTATTTTTTTTACCAAATTTGTATTTAAAAAAAAAAACAATAAGATCTAAGAATTAATTTAGGTAACAGTACAGTGTTGAGATTGACCTCCTTAAAAACAAATAATGAGTGAACTTAATTTGGTCTTCCCATGATCTTCAGAAGAACCAGCTGATGTAACTTCCTGTTGTAGGTGTGACTTGTAGAATGTTCCAGATGTTTCAGATGGGGTAATGTGTTACGGTAACTCGACTGAGTGAAACCCAGGGACACAACTAAAATGTGAGCTTTGATTGAAATAGTATATGATTTATTTTTATAAGACAAAATATTTTTAAAGCATAGATGGGACTTTCACACAACACTGCAACAAATACACCTCTGAAGGATTTAAATAATTACATTAATTACATCTACACTTTTGCAATTAGGTCAATGTACAAGACACTATGCTAAATAATGAAATATAATTTAAAGTTATTTTGTGTGCACATTTATACATGCAATTACCTGGAGACAGAAATAGCAACGATTTGGTGGTATGTCATGTACAGTTATAGAGGATATGTAGATTATCTAACCTGTTGAATCTATCGGTCTTAATATACAGTTTGCTAGTATTGACCCACGCCCTTGATTGGGCAGAGAAGAATAAAAGAGGGGGAGCGAACTCAGAGTATTGGGGTGGAGTTCGGGGCAGCTTCGCTGTAAAGCGTTAAGCCGAAGCCCCAAAAGTTAAATCAGAACTTTCGACCATTTCAAGGATTTAAGAAGAGGTCTGTGACAGGCTTGGGAACTCCAGCGTCTGAGTGTTGGAAGTGCGACCTTGTAGTCTTTGAGAAAGCCAGTGGATAAGCCGATGGAGGAGAGCAGTGTGGAGGTCAAAGGAAAGAAAGGTAGGGAATTAATTCCCTGAAGGTGCTGCCAGCCTATTCAAGTATGGGAGTGTACTGGAATACCAGCGTAGAGGGTGAGGTCCTAGGAGTCAGAAAGCAGTTGAAGTGGAAAGATGGTGTTGAACGACTTTGTGGAATGATGCACATGGTGTACATGTAGTTTAAAAGCCCCAAAAAGCAGCCACCCACCCACGTCGCGTAGCAGGAGGGGAGGGGGAGGGGGGGGTGGAGCGGGAAGATGGGGGGCGATGAAGTGGGAATATGGAGTGGGAAGACAGGGGGCGATGGAGTGGGAAGAAAGGGGGCGATGGAGTGGGAAGATGGAGTGGGAAGATGGGGGCGATGGGAGACAGAAGAGGGTAGGGAGGACAGACAGACTGAGGAATAGGAGAGAGAGAGAGGAGGAGGAGGAGTGGCCACGCTCGAGCACCGCCCTACGAGACTGCAGGAAGGCGGAGTCACGGCCCGCCAGCGGGCTAGGCAGAAGAACGCAGGTTAGAAGGGAGAACAGGGGGTAAAAAACGGGCCGCGGGAGCGGCGTGGGCGCCGGGAGCGGCAGCTGCAGCGGCAGCAGTAACGGCGAGGGCGCCGGGAGCGGCAGAGGTGAGAGAGAGAGAAAGAAGACCGGAGGGAACCTTTCGGTAGCGGCCAGACCGGGCTGAGGAGCCAGGGCGGGCTGAGGAGCCAGGAGAGCAGACACCAGCCGCGGCGGTTGGGGAAAGACGCACCGTAATCAAGGAAGGCAGCCGGCAGCAGTGGCGGTGGAGGAGTAGGTGTGGACGAGAACAGCTGGTCGTGCGAGGTTGGACGCCAGCCGCAGAAGACATAGAGGTGGAGTACCATCGTGGTGCAGGTAAGGAGCGGGAGTCAACGCCGCAGGCAAGGCTTGTTCAATCGTGGGGTTGTTAAACTGCGAGGTTGTTCAATGAGCAGGTAGAGGGGAAGTGACGGTTTAAATAGGGAAGGAAGTGGGAGGAGTGAGTGCGTGGATCAACTCCCAAAACTTAGTTTTGGATACATAACTCCACTTATGGAGAATATAAAGATTATCTAACCCTCTGTAGCTTTCTGTGTTTATATACAGTTATGAAGGATATAAAGATTATCTAACCTGCTATAGCTATAAATAATTATCAGATTATCTAACCTTAATCTCAGACATTATTATTAGATTTGGTCACACATTGAAATAAACTGTTTGGACATGTGGAGGAATTGAGCAGATGCTTAGATAGTGAAAATGAGTGTGAATCCTTATGATCTTATTAATGATCTTATCAGTGTTTGTAGATTTGCGTTGTTTCCAGTAAAAAGTTTCACTGTTTCCTGTGAAATATGCACAAAAGCTGTAAAAACGGAACCAGTGCACCGCCACTTAATGACCTTATTAACACCTGATAACATATCTGCGGTGCTCACAGAGCTTTTCTACAGACAACACCAGCGGAAACACAGAATTTCTGGATTGATAAGGTAATGTGGAAAAAGAGAAAGGCACATATCAGCATGTGAAGTCTGCAAACAGGATCCTCGAGGTTCTGAGAAAATGACACTTATATAACAAGATGGAGGGGGGGGGGGGGGGTTCATTAATACAGTTTTGTATTATGTTTGCTAGAAATTGAACCTTTTTCAAAAACTATCCCTCTAACTCCTCATCATTCACCAGCGGTCCTCTCTTTTTCTCCTTCTTATAACTTCCCACTGAGCCAATCTGCATTGCTTTGGATGAGGTTATTACATAGTTTTCTATTCATCCACCCATGCTGCTTCACATCTAATTCTGTCACATGCCGCAGGGAAGACGCGGAGAGCGGATGCAAATTAATTGATTTATTAGTAAAAGAAAGCAATCAAACAGAGAACTAAATAAACAAAGAAACACAGAGAACAGGGAACTAAGGAATCAGAAGGAACACAAACCTAGACTGACTGAAACAAGTACAATAACCAACAAGGAATACAGGAAACGCTGAGGTATACATACACACGGAGGGAAACGAAAATGGAAGACACCTGGGAAAATAGGTAACGAGGGGGCGGAGCTACAGATAACAGTCACGTGGGAGAACACATGTGAGAACACTTAGACAGAAACACAGGGGAAACACAGAGCATGTGCAGGAACACAAGGGAAAACAAAACAGACAAGAGGGAGGAACTGACAACGAAAGCCTAGGAAAAACACAGAACAAGGCCAGGACGTGACAACTTCTTCCTGTTCAGGGTTTTCACAAAAAAATTTCTTGTCAATCTTGCCTTTCTCTGCTGTTTCTGCTGCACTTAAAAGAAAGAAAACCCTAATATAGAAAACCCTAAAATAGACCCCCTAGTTTCTTTTCACTTTAGCAGTAAAAATGACAACTAGTCGACTAGTAGATTTACTTTGTAACCCCCATCACACACTTACATCTTGAGCACGGCTAATTCACTTGTTTTGGCTGGAGAAAACAGGAGTACTTAGAGAAAACCTGTTTAAATATGTGGAGAACTTATCACACCTGAAAAAGTGATTTCTTAGCCAGGGAATTCCTCTTAAATATAGTCTAAATATCTAATATTTCTCATTTTGAGGTCATAAAAGTGCTATTATAAGAATTAATAACTTGTTTTAAACTTCTTTGTACTTTTAAAAGGATGATATCAACTAAAGGTGCCTTATTGTATTGGCAGATCATTTTGCTTAATTCAGAAAATATAATTTAGTTTTTGTCCAGAATTAATGCCTAAAATAAGCAATAGTCACGTTAAGTAGATTAAATAGCTTCAAACTAAGTTAAATAAGTTACAAATAACTTGGATATTCTTATAATGGATATATTTTTTTGCAATGCAAGCCCCTCATAACCTAAAAAACCACATGCCCCTGGAGCTATGTAACATGTTCTACCAGCAGTGCCAAAATGCCAGCAGAATAGTAACTCTAAGGATGTAATAAATGGGGATGTACAGGGTCAAAGTCTGCCACTGGAAATGATGTGTGCAGGCAATACAACACACAACAGTGACTTTCTGTTGTTCTTAAAACAAAATAAAATAAAAAAACAATCTAAATCATCAGTGTGGACTATGTAAAAGTTTGGAAACCCTAAGCATTGCAAGTGGCAAATCATGATTAGTGAGTCAGGCCAGATGAATGTCACCAACTGAATCGTGTAGCAGTCAGTTGATTCTAATTTCCAAGCTGTATATAAAGGATTTGACTCTTCAAATCTTGTACTAACCTTCTACCAATATAAGCTTCTCTAAACAGCTGTCTGAACACTGATAGGCCAAAAGAATTCTAAACAGGCCACTCAAACTAGAACTTTGGCTACAATAAAAATATATACAAAGAAAAAACATATTGAATTTTATAAAAAGGTCACCTTACCAACTGTGAAGCATGGGGGTAAGTGTATCATGCTTTGGGGTTGTGTTGCAGTCAGTGGCACTGGTGATATTGTGCAGAGTGGGATTGTTTGGATTTCAGAAAATACACACTTAAAATATGGGATATGATATTTGTCATATAGACAAGAACAGAGAGTAATCTAAAGTAAATAGAAATATGTGTAACAGCTTAATTAGGCAATATAATGTTTATTGCTCTCTATTGAGTTTTATTGCACACTTTACATCCTTGAGTGTCTGTTTGTACATTGTATTGTAAGAGACTGAATTCATGGCAAGTTTATGGGTCATGTATGTGTGTGTGTGTATCTGTTTTCTCCATATGTTCTAACCACAGTTATCAGAATAAAAAAAACACTGCCATAGCAATATGTTTGTGGTGGATGTGCAGGTTGGGGATACAAACCCACAGCTGTTTACACAGCCCTTCCAGAAACAGATGATTATTATTATTATTATTATTATTATTATTATTATTATTATTATTATTATTATTACATACTATAATGTAACTGATGATGGACAGTTATTGATTTAGCTTTGAAAAGCTTATATGAAAGTCATGCTTAAGTTAATACTTTTACTGCATACAGACATATAGGTACTTATAGTTATATAGGTTTACACATATAACGCATATCAAACAACTTATATTATTATATCATTACATACAGTTCTGGGGGAAAAAAATAAGAGAACATTTAATAATGATGATTTTCTTTGATTTTACCAAATTGAAAACCTTTGGAATATAATCAAGAGGAAGATGGGTAATCACAAGCCATGAAACCAAGCTGAACTGCTTGAATTTTTGCACCAGGAGTAAAGGCATAAAGTTATCCAAACGCAGCGTGCAAGACTGAGGGAGGAGAACATGCCAAGATGCAAAAAACTTTATGAATATGAACGTGTTTACGTTGCATTATTTGAGGTCTGAAAGCTCTGCAGCTTTTTTGTTATTTCAGCCATTCCTCATTTTCTGCAAATAAATGCTCTAAATCACAATATTTTTGTTTGGAATTTGGGGAACAGGTTGTCTGTAGTTTATAGAATGTAGTTTATTTTACTTGCACATATACCTATAAATAGCAAAAATAGAGAAACTGATTCAAAAACTGAAGTGCTCTCAATTTTTTTCTAGAGCTGTATGCGTAGTTATATGAATATTATACAAATGAGACATATTACATATATGTATAAAATATACATGGGACAATTTATTCTTAAAAATACATCATATCTTATGCATAATGGATTTAATTGAATATTTATGTTAGTATTTCTTTTAAAAAAGGATGTTTTTCAATTTGAAGCATTTGTGATTTGTCATAAACATACAAGAGAGTGTAATACTGCACAAGACAATATTTGAGTTTTATTGTTATAAGAATGTTACTCAGGTTGATTCTGTGCAGAATGTCAGCAATCCCTACCTACTGCCTGTTTTTTTGGAAGAATTTGGCTTAAGTTTTGTTTAAATCTAGCCCATATTATCTTACAGCATTCCTCTTATTGCATCTTAGAGCTGCTTTTCAAATTAGATCAAACATGACCAATGTGACAGTTTATATTTCACTACTTTATGCAGTACAGGCTGTATTAATGTATGACAGTACATGGAGAATTCTTTAAGTTGCACTGTCTGTTCAAAATAAATAATGAAAAGGAAATCCAGCCTTTTTCTTTTTCTTCCACCTTCTTTACAGAAATCATACTGAACCCTGGGGTTTATATTCGGTTTATAATCAAACTGTGCATTTTGTGTAGCGTTACACCCCTAATATCAGCATATAGGTACTTATAGGTACATATTTGTGGGGTTATTCATATTGTTTCCCATTATTTGCATACAGAAAGCAATTTAAACTATTGTTTATTTGAATTGAGTAATCGTGACCTGTATATTATATAACAGAAAATATTATGCTGCTTTTGCAACTGGAGGAAAGAGAGCGAGGGAGGAGGGAGACGTGAGAGAGAGAGAGAGAGAGAGAATGACGGGCTAAGATATAAAAATGTAGTTGCCAAGGCTTCAGAACCAGCCTGTCATGTTTTGCGTCAGTTATGCTATTCCCAGCCACAGACGCAGGTACACACACACACACACTTCCTCTTTCTTCTTCCTCGTCAGAATGTAATTAAAGTTCATCAGCATGGCCATGCTCTCCTGATCCCTCCTTCATTTTTCCTCCATTTGTTCTCTTTTTTCCTCCTCTTGTCTTACCTCACCATGTCTCCCACGCTGCCCGCCTGCCTGTTTCCCTGGCAACACCTGCTTCCTGTTTGTCCGTCTGGGCTATTTTTTTCAGGAGGTGCTGTGAGTTTCATTACACTGATTGGTGTGTGTGTGTGTGTGTGTGTGTGTGTGTGTGTGTGTGTGTGTGTGTGTGTGTTTGTGTGACTGCTTTAGGAAATAGGTTCTTACCTGTATGAACAGTCCATGTTGTGCAGGTTTTAAATAGATACTCACACAAATAGCAGCAGACGAGTCTTTCGAAATAATTACATTATCGACTTATCGTACAATAACGGAACATGGCGTCAATAATTCTTGCCGCCATCTATATTGCCTGTTGGGTTTTGCTGGTGTTTGCATGTATTTAAGCGGAGACGTTACCTTTACCCAGTCTCATCAGAGCTCTAATAGAAGTGAAGGGAATAGGTTTCACACATAAACACACACACACACACACAGGCATACACACACAGGTACAGAGAGTAAAGTTTTACTGCTGCTGTAGTCTTTTACACTGTTAAAATCAGTCACTGTGTCTGGATCTGTGTACACCATGCCTCACAGTGTAGAAGAATAAAAACTCATCTCCCCTAACCTGATACACACTAAGAGTATACCACTTCAGCTAATAGCTGTAAACGTGAATATACTTTTATTGTTTTTTTCGATTTAAAACACTATGAAAAACACAACACATTTTGCACACACTCCTCCATCAAAATAAAATATCCGTAAATATATATATAGCAGACATCCACATACTGTCACGTCTGGTGCTGTAGGCGCTTCTGTTCCTCCCACACACAGCTCTAACAGAGATTTTCAGTTAGACAACTACACTACCCAGAACGCACCACCTGCTGACATCACACACACACACACCCGATCACGTGATACCTCACCTGTTTCCTCCAGGAAGCCCTGAATATTGCCCTGAATATCCCATTACCTGCTGTATAAAAGGACACTCCACGCACACACCTGTGCTGCGTATTGTTTGGTTCATCCACTTTACAAAGCGTTATTATCTCTGTGATTGTTTTTCCCGTGTATGACCTTGCTTTTTGTTTCCTCAACGCCGATATTTGCCTTCGCCCCTGATTGTTGGATTTTCTGTGTTTGACCTGGACTGTTATTTCGTTTAGCCGCTTTGGATTATCTTTACTACTGGATCTATCGTGTATGAACTCTGAACTGTCTCCCTGTCTCGGTTCCTGTTTGCTGGTATTACACTGCTTCTGTTTGTGACTACCCCTGTGCCATTTAAACTTTTAATAAAACCCAAAAACTGTATCAGCGAGTGTCTGTATTCCGTCCGCAATATGACACATACATCCGCCTACATAAAAATGTACATATAAGCACTCAAAGCACCCCTACATAATACTATGTAACAAATACCCATTCATCAGTTTATTTCAGGATAACTTATCTTTTATGAAAGCAATAGGTTCTGACCAGTATCGGATTTTAATTATTGATCTATTTGAAACTATATAAAACTATCACCTAAACATCTGTTTTACTGATGGGAGAACAGCATGTCTTCATTTCTTATTCACACACTATAAACTAGTTATAACACATATATCAGTTGACAAACTACTAAAGTGTCTGGCCTGATGTTTTTTAAAGGAACATTAATACTTTAGTATTAATCAGCAGCTTGTCTTAGCTAAAGTGTGGGGCAGTATTTGTCTGATACTCAGCATTAAGAGGATCGAATCCGATCATGTGCACAACAACCTGACCAGGACAACCCTAGAATATATACAGTATATTTGTGTATGTATGACGTGTGTGTGTAAGAGTGAGCGGGATTGTGTAATAGTGTCTGCTGAACAGGGTTAATGTGGTGCCAACCACAGAAATCTGGTGTGAGCAGGTTTAGCTGTTTGATGTCACGGCATTACATGAAAAGAATACCTGGAGAAACTCGACTTTACCGAAAAACACCTGACACTCGATCACAAGATCAAATCTTCCTTATCTAATCTGCTGGATCTTCTGTCTGATCTGATACATCACACTGCACTGATGTTTGTCTGATCTGAGAACATAAACCAAAATGAATGAATCTTGGAATGTGGAAGCTCTTTGTTGTTTAAGCACTTCTGACAGCATGTTTATCTCCCAGCTCTAGGGTCTTAGGCTTAAATCAAATTACTCTTCTGCCTACCAGCACTGGTAGCACTGGGTGATGGGAAATTTTAGGTACTGGGTGGAAATAGTCAAGACTAAACTGGGGAGAGAAACTGGACAAAAAATAATTGAATAAATAAAATTTTACCAACTAATGAACAGTAACCTCCAATCATCTAATTAGTGATGTTTTATTTCACATTTATCTTTTTATTTCATGAACTTGGACAGACTACACATCATACACTTGGCATGAATTTACTCCTTGCACACACAACCTTACCATGTCAATCACCCACTCACAGAATCACCCACTTCCACAGAACAGGTGGAGACCCGAGGCCTTTTGGACTTGTCTCACTGACTTCGCTGATCTGAGGAGACACCTCACTCCTACATACTCAATCCAACCATGAGTATGTGTGTGTGTGTGTGTGTTGGGGATTCGTGTGTGTGGTTAAACATTTCTGGCATAGCTGATCTGCAGTGAATCAAATCCTGGAGTCTTTTCAAACCTCTCTTCCCAGGCTTTGGTCTTCAGAGGTGCTTATAAACACCAATCAGAGAGCGAGGGAAATGTGGAAGCGCAGCTTAGTCTGTACAAGTGTGTTTACGTGTGTATGTGTGTGTGTGTGGAAAACTGTCTGCATCCTGAACATTATTGGTTTTATGTACATGTTTAGTCACATTACCTCCATCTCTCGGTTGAATTAAGCTAAAATGTTTGGATTTTTAAAGACCTTGACATGCAAAATATCATGGGATATAATCTCAAATCATGTCTTATAAATCTTGCCATGTCCCATTGTAGCTAAAAAATCACTGCACTAAACTGTAGGTTATATGGGTGTGGTCTCATGGATTGAATGTGGGTGTGATTTCTGTCACAGAGTCACTTGCCGCTGTTCACACAAACAGTTCTAACCAGATGCCACCAGTCATTATCATTACCCCCCACTGTCCACTGTGGGTGGTAATATTAGCTTTCTATGCTCTACTCCCAATGCTCACTCCAACTCCCTTAATTCACTTGCACCCACTATCAGCCCTCACTCCAACTCCCATAATTCACCTTTACCCACTATCAGACCTCACTCCAACTCCCATAATTCACCTTCACCCACTATCAGCCCTCACTCCATCTCCCATAATTCACCTTCACCCACTATCAGCCCTCACTCCATCTCCCATAATTCACCTGCACCCACTATCAGCCCTCACTCCAACTCCCATAATTCACCTTCACCCACTATCAGACCTCACTCCAACTCCTATAATTCACCTTCACCCACTATCAGACCTCACTCCAACTCCCATAATTCACCTTCACCCACTATCAGACCTCACTCCAACTCCTATAATTCACCTTCACCCACTATCAGACCTCACTCCAACTCCCATAATTCACCTTCACCCACTATCAGACCTCACTCCAACTCCCATAATTCACCTTCACCCACTATCAGACCTCACTCCAACTCCCATAATTCACCTTCACCCACTATCAGACCTCACTCCAACTCCCATAATTCACCTTCACCCACTATCAGACCTCACTCCAACTCCCATAATTCACCTTCACCCACTATCAGACCACACTCCAACTCCCATAATTCACCTGCACCCACTATCAGACCTCACTCCAACTCCCATAATTCACCTGCTCCCGCTATCAGACCTCACTCCCACTATCAGACCACACTCCAACTCCCATAATTCACCTGCACCCACTATCAGACCTCACTCCAACTCCCATAATTCACCTTTACCCACTATCAGCCCTCACTCCAACTCCCATAATTCACCTTCACCCACTATCAGACCTCATTCCAACTCCCATAATTCACCTGCTCCCGCTATCAGACCTCACTCCCACTATCAGACCTCACTCCAACTCCCATAATTCACCTTTACCCACTATCAGACCTCACACCAACTCCCATAATTCACCTGCACCCACTATCAGCCCTCACTCCAACTCCCATAATTCACCTTCACCCACTATCAGACCTCACTCCAACTCCTATAATTCACCTTCACCCACTATCAGACCTCACTCCAACTCCCATAATTCACCTTCACCCACTATCAGACCTCACTCCAACTCCCATAATCCACCTGCACCCACTATCAGACCTCACTCCAACTCCCATAATTCACCTTCACCCACTATCAGCCCTCACTCCAACTCCCATAATTCACCTTCACCCACTATCAGACCTCACTCCAACTCCCATAACTCACCTTCACCCACTATCAGACCTCACTCCAACTCCCATAATTCACCTTCACCCACTATCAGACCTCACTCCATCTCCCATAATTCACCTGCACCCACTATCAGCCCTCATTCCAACTCCCATAATTCACCTGCTCCCGCTATCAGACCTCATTCCAACTCCCATAATTCACCTGCTCCCGCTATCAGACCTCACTCCCACTATCAGACCACACTCCAACTCCCATAATTCACCTGCACCCACTATCAGCCCTCATTCCAACTCCCATAATTCACCTGCTCCCGCTATCAGACCTCACTCCCACTATCAGACCACACTCCAACTCCCATAATTCACCTGCACCCACTGTCAGACCTCACTCCAACTCCCATAATTCACCTTTACCCACTATCAGCCCTCACTCCAACTCCCATAATTCACCTTCACCCACTATCAGACCTCACTCCAACTCCCATAATTCACCTTCACCCACTATCAGACCTCATTCCAACTCCCATAATTCACCTGCTCCCGCTATCAGACCTCACTCCAACTCCCATAATTCACTTGGCCTTCTCATGAGCACACTGACCAGTGTTTAATTCACCTCACTTACAAAATAACACCTCACAACAAGGTGTTATCATTCCCAAGATGCTTCATGATCAGTATCTGTCCCATGAGTATTGGCATGTCAGTTGTCAGTTTAGGTAGATTATATAGACTCTGCTGTTTGATGCACACTGCTGGTGTTATCTGAGTCAGGTGAGTGATGTGTGTAGGAGTGTGTGTGTGTGCCACTGCATTCCACAGCCTTTTGTTTAAAACACTCAGAGATTCAAGCCAACCGAGGATAAAAGAGTGAACGAGTGAGAGAGAGAAACTTCAAAGCTGGTGAAGAAAGTCTTAAAGCAGAGCTCTCCAAAGACCACATCAAACACGAAGAGACAAAAAGCAGGGGCAAGGAAAAGTGTGTGTGTGTGTGTGTGTGTGTGAGAGTGTGTGTGTGGTATCAAAACATTGCTTCTCAAAGCCACATGTAGTTTACTAATCCCTGCAGAGCCAGTTGAAGAAAAAAGCCTGTCAACTCAAATATAGAACTCAGTGTGTGTGTGTGTGTGTGTGTGTGTGTGTAGACCTCGAACACCCAGAGTGCTCTTGAACTCGCCAGCTGAGGAAGACAGACTCTGAGGGAGGGCTTGCAGCCCACACACACAACACACACACACACACACAGCTTTCCTGCCAAAGAACCCAATCGCACCATCACACACACAATCACACAAACACACTCTCTGAGTGTGCTTCTGAGATATTGATTGGTTGTTGATGTATACCTGCATGGATTTAAAATATCCTCACCTTTACCTTGCCCCCCCCCCACACACACACTTCACCCCACCATATCTGCTCTGCTTATCTGCTTTAGAGTTTCCAAGTAATTTTATTGTAAGTCTGAAGCTCTAGGGTTTATCAGCGCTTTGTGCCCTATCTCCAAACTTTTATAACACTGCCCACACTGGAGGTCACACAGGAATCTGCTGTGGTTTGTATGATGAGGTCACTTACGGGGCTTTATCTAGGCCCTTGTGAGTTTGGATCATGCAGTCAGTAACTTAGACCTTTTTCCCACCTGTACTGTTCAGTCCGGTTAAATTAAGCCAGGCGGACACTGTGCGATTTTTTTAATCGGATGCGTTCTGGAGAGCTCAAACAGCACGTTTGAATCGTTTGTCGTGTATGAACAACGCCTGCGATTCATCTGCACACACTGTATGGTCCGACTGACCTGCTGCGACTGGGGAGCTTACACTGCACGTCTAAACGCAGCCCGTAGGCGGAGCTTTCTTTGCGTTCAAACTCTCGCTTCAACACAACGCCTTGCAAAAGAAAGAGCTTAGCTTTGCTTATTTGTGCCCTGTTGTGCACAAGTCCACGGAAGAGACGTACATGGACTCGCAGGTGGCTGAGGTGACGTGGACTCTACGGGTTGTCCGTTTTACAGAAGGAGAGCGCATAGAAAAATGACTGCGCGTCAGGCTGCGAAAGAAACACCAGCAGCTTAAATAAAATAAAATAATTGTATTTTTTATTCTGTTTATTGTTTATGTAAAAACTGGTTTTGCCACACTGAATATTAAACAAGCAATCGGTTATTCACACTGGATAGGGACCCTCATTTACAGTGCCGCTGAGCATTAACAGTTTAAAAGGGATTAATAATATATATAAAAAATAGGAATAAAAACTGACATTTATTATAGACGAATAAAATATATACGTAAAAAAGGAAAAATAGGACCTTAAAAAAGATCATAAAAATTTACATAAAAGGTAAAAAAATTATATCTTATGAAGATATATATATTTAATGATTTGATTAATAAAAGAAGAAAAATAATTTAAATGAATAAATAAAAAATATAAAATATAAACTCATTAAAAATTCGTTTAAAATAACCCAGGCTTTCTGCAGAATAATCAAAGTTTCAGTTAGTTTCAGTTTCAAATCATGAAAACAGCTCACCAAAACCTCAAACTATTCTTTATATTTGACTATATTTCCTTACAGGTCCTTTGCTTACAGGCCCTTACTTATTTTTATTCAACTGAATTGAGTTTCTGTAGCCTCGCGCTGAATTCAGCTCCGCGCTGCGAAAGAGAGCGAGAGAGAGGCACAGCGCATTTTGTCTGATTTATCTTGATTAATTATCAGTACATTTATTAGCTTTAGTAAGTTTAATAGCATTAATTTTACTACACTTCTCCGACCTTATTTATTAAAAAGTTTATTTTAGAAGACAGAGGTTATTATGCGGGCAATGCCGTGCGCAATGCCACGCGCTGCGCTAAGCTGGCTTTGCGTGGCTAATATTCTGGAGCACTGGACGAGATTTTAATTAATAAATTAACATATTTATAATTTTAATAAATTTGCCCTGGCGAAAAGAAACAAATTATAAAATATAGCTTTATATTTCTGTGCATGTTTTAAGTTTTATATAATTGACGGGCAGCACCAGAGGCTGACAATGTGCTTTATTTTTCAGATATAATAGCAAAGTGAAATAAAAAAAAATTATGTTTGTCAAAGATATTTTCTCTTTTAATTTTTTCTTTTCAGAAACTCCAGCTATTGACTGAGAATAAGCATCTGTTGAAATTCTTAAACAGCAGAATGCCTGTGTCTGATATATTAAGCTATAAGTCTGTGTACCGAACATAAATATAAATCCTTATAACTGACAGAAATAAATATGACTAATAATTATTTATAGTTACTGTGCAGATATTTGGGAAAACAGGTCGTGACGTTAAGAAATCGGCCGCAAAACAGCTCACACTGTGAGACAAGCGACCAAAATTTCTGGCATGTCAGAAATCCCTGGTCGCGTCCGACTGCTCATTCGCAGCTCCTATGGGCAATTAATCGGACATCGCTTCCCCTCTCACACTGCACGACAAACGACGCACGATCAAGCTAAAATTCGGCCCGATCATGAAATTCAGTCGTATCCGACCAGATCGGGCTTAAAATCGGGCTAAAATCGCACAGTGTCCGCCTGGCTTTAGACTCTGGGTGGCAAGATTTGTAGCCTATTTGAAACTGCTTCGACCAACAACCAAAACAATCTTAAATAAAGATAGCAACGGCCCAGTGTGGCTCTAGTCTCTTTACTATTGTGTTCCTTAAGGTCTGTGTTTCCTCAGTGTTCCTCTCACTGCAAGAGTCTCTCTGAGGCAGGGCTTTTATGCCAGTGGCAGCCGGCTGGTTAATCAGTTTCAACAAGGCCCAGCTGGAACCAACCGGGGCTGTGAATTCTGGTGTAGGGTGAACCCACTGTTCCCCCGCCTCCACACGTCACCCACTGCTTCACAGCTCAGTGCTGCCTTCTTAGAATGAAATCTCGATAAGTCCACTGATTAGAAGGAATAAATCGGTATAATAGGGGAACAGACTACAAAACTAATTCTTTGAAAATGCATGAATATTAAATGAATATAACGTATATTATGCAATCTGATCGTATACCCTACCTATTCGTTCATTCTCTGCAGTCGATTTACCATGACATTGTTTTAAATAATGAAAAATGTGTTTATACAAGCATTTTTTCCTAACAATTAATAAATATAAATTTAGAAATATCAGTGTTGGATTGAGCTTCATGTCTACTGAGCAGCATATAGTCAAACAAAAGCAAATTTTTCCAATTCAATTATATATTTATATATTTTCAAAACCCACCTGAGACCCCAACAATCTCAGCAAGCTTTCTCCACACTGTATTACGCTGGCCCTGTAAATCAGCAGGGATTGATCATAAAGGACAGAATAGCCTGAAACTGCAATGATTAGCTTTTATTCCATGCTTCTCTAAAACAATTGAAAGTGTAACATATCAGGAAAACACCTGCTCTCTGAATGGATATACGCATTACGATGGACGGATTGATTTGCATAAAGTTTTCATCCTATCGCATCCTCCAGACTCAACGTGTCGGACGCCACTGTATCTGGCGAAGCCAAGGCTTCCATTGAGAACGGGATGCATCGCTGTGCATTGACGCGATGGAGCAGTGTAAAGAGAGAACAGCCCGAAGGTACTGTGTGTATAAACAGTGTTTTTTATAAACTACCTGTGCATGTTTAAAGTATTTAGTGCCTCTATTTAAATACAAAGGCCATCAGAATTTAATTGTGGAGCTACTTTGAACTTGTTGGTGTAAAAATAGCCATTTCTTTGCATGGACAACACTATGCCCCTATCACTAACATTATAAGCCTATTGGGAACATCAGCTAAAAGCGCTGTACTTCAGAATGCTGGGAGGAAATGAACGTGGGCTAAATGGAAGTGGCCTTCAAGAATGTAAGAGCAGCTTTCTCTGCCTTCAGTCGCTCTGTCCGCCTGTCCGTCTGCTGACCTTCCCCTGGACTTGCTGTGTTCCTGACCACTGCGAATTGTGTATTGTGTCCCAGTATCCTTCCTGTCTGTCTGCTTCAATCTGTCTGACTCTTTGTCATTTGGTCTTTGGCTCTGTTTCTGCCCATCTGTCTGTCCCCATTCTGTGTCTGGGAATCTGGGGATCTGCCTCTGGGGATGCCCTCATTTCCTGTCTTCTGCTTCTGATTCCTGACTTCCTAACACTCACTCACTCTCTCTGTCCCCCCCTCTCTCTCTCTCTCTCTCTCTCTCTCTCACAAAGGGTTTATTTATTAAATACAGTATAATGGTTCTATACTTAAATGCCAAAGGTCATCTTGGGAATGCCAACACCTGTATAGGTTGTATAGGTAGGTGTATTATATTAGAGAAATATATATATAAATTTCTATAATATATAAATATATATATTAAAATAAATAAATATTTACTATACATATATATATATATATATATATATATATATATATATATATATATATATGCACGCACAGTAGAAGGCATTACCATCCAAAGTAGACAGGACTGTGGGTACTAAAAAATGGTCCATGTGTAGAACAGAAATCTCCGGCAGAAATCACATCTACATTCAGTGCAGGAAACCCTGACATGCAAAGACTGTATCTGTGACACTTACAGAAGAAAATAAGCCTAAATTGCTGAGCCTGTGGGGAAGATAGTCTCAGATGTTCTTAGGAGGATATATGTGGTGCTATAAGATTAATCTGCAGTCTGCATCTGCTGCATTTACGAACTGAGCAGACGCTCTCACAAGAAGTAACTAGCATACTGATCGGCCACTGACTATTACAGATAATTAGATCTATTTGAGTATACTGTGAAACTGTGAGTGCGTCATAAGTTGTGAATTTGAGTATGTATAAGGTGTCTGTCTGCTTATGAGTCTGGTGTGAAGTCTGGGTAGAAGGCCAACCTTTGACTACACTCTTACAAATAAAGCTTCATCAATCTATGTGTTAGTGATACCAGAGACGAACCACGTGAAAGATCAAGTTTGTAACAGAGACCTTTACATTATTACATTTTGTATTTCTTCATTTTCCAACAATGTCTTGAATGATTTAATCACCTGCTGTCCCTGTATAGCACTGATTTATTTTCCCCAATGGGGAACAATTGAAATGGTATAAGGAACTCCTCTACAATTCTTGGGATCAAGTGAATTGTGGGAGTTGTAGTGAGGGCTGATAGTGGATGCAGGTGAATTATGGGAGTTGGTGTGAGGGCTGATATTGAGTGCAGGTGAATTATGGGAGTTGGAGTGAGGTCTGATAGTGGGTGCAGTGGGGATATTGTAACGCTGTGTGAAGGACTGGACGAGGAGAGCGGACGCTAACGCAAGTATCATTTATTAAAGAACAGAAACCAAAACATAAATCAAACCAAAACAGGCGAAACAGGAGCCTAACAGACAGACGGGATATAACACAGCCGTGACAGACGTATAAACGCACAAGAACCGACCGAAACACTAATGACAGAGACGCTTAAATATACACACAAGGCGGGAAGGAGAACAGGTAACACCTGGGGACTGACTAATGAGGGGCGGAGCTACAAATGGACACAGGTGAGTGGAAAAACACTGGCAAAACACAGGGGCACGGGTCACGTGGGACAACACAGGCACGAGGACAGACAGGAAACAGGGCCAGGCGTGACAGAAGCCTCCCCCTAAACGCGCAGCTCCCGAGGCGCGTAAAAACGAACCCCGGGGGCTGGCGGCGGGGAGAGGCTGGGGAAAACACGAGACAAAACCGGGGACTGAAACGGAGACAGGACAGAGGACAAAGACTGGACGGGAGACTGAGACAGGACGGGGAACTGGACGGGTGACGGAGACTGGACGGGGAACTGGACAGGAGACTGAGACTGAACGGGAAACTGGACAGGAGACTGAGACTGGACGGGGAACTGGACAGGAGACTGAGACTGGACGGGGAACTGGACGGGTGACGGAGACTGGACGAAAGACTGGACAGAGGGTTGGACAGTGGACAGAGACGTAGACTGGACAGGGTTCTGGACACTAGACAGGGATGCAGACAGGACAGGACTGGACAGGGGAACAGGGACAAAAACATTGACTGGGATGGACATGAACACAGTGACAGGAACAGGAACTGATACACTACTGGAAATGAGTACTGGGACGCAGACAGAAACTGGAAATAAAACAGGAACAGACACAGGTACAAACACAAACATAGACGGAAGCCCAGGGTTGGGAAAAGTCAATGTCTGAGGGGCCAGCCTGGGCAGAGTTCGAGGGGCTGGAGCAGGAGACCTCGCTGGCTTAGGGACACAGGGCCTAGGGCCAAACTTTGGTCTCGGAGCAGGTACAGAGTCAGAGGCGGACGGAGCCGCGGGAACAGGGTCAGGGACAGTGGGTACCACATTGGTGGCAGGCACTGCTGGTGCTGAAGCAGACACGGAGGCTTGAACAGCTGGAGCAGACACGGAGGCTTGAACAGCTGGAGCAGACACGGAGACTGGAGCAGCTTCAGCAGACACGGAGACTGGAGCAGCTTGAGCAGACACGGAGACTGGAGCAGCTTGAGCAGACACAGAGACTGGAGCAGCTTCAGCAGACACAGAGACTGGAGCAGCTTCAGCAGACACAGAGGCTGGTGCAGCTTGAGCAGGCGCGGCGGCTGGTGCAGCTTGAGCAGGCGCGGCGGCTGGTGCAGCTTGAGCAGGCGCGGCGGGTGCAGCTTGAGCAGGCACGGCGGGTGCAGCTTGAGCAGGCGCGGTGGCCGCTAACACCAGGACTGGAGCAGTAGGCGAGGCTGTAAAGACCGGACCGGAGCTTGCTTCTGGATCAGGAGTCGCAGAGCTGGAATCCGGCCGGGCTGGAGAGCTGGAAGTAGGTGGGGCTTGAGAGCGCGGTGGAGCTAGCAGGCTAGCTAGCTTAGCCGGAGCTTCAGAGAGCGGCTTCTCGGAGCGCGGATGAGCCACGGGAATCACACAGCGTAGCGTCCCATCCGCTGGCTTCACGGAGTACGCCGTCTCAGCCGGGAGAGTCGAGGAGCGCGGATGAGCCACGGGAGTCACGGAGCGTGGCGTCCCATCCACGGGCCTCACAGAGCGCGGCGTGGAAACAGGAGGCGGCCAGTAAACAGGTGCGGGATCAGGCAGCGGAAGGCGGGTTGGTGCGGGGAAAGGCTCCTCGTCCTCGGAGCTGCTGGGAGCACAGCCAAGAAAGTCCCACGGCTCCCGGGTAGCCTGGCCTCCTCTGTAAAGAGTACCGAGGCTAACCGCACCAACCCGTATCGCCCCCCCAAAATTTTCTCCGCTCCGGAAATCTTCCACCGGTGAAAGGGAGCGCTGAGAGCGCCGCCGCCCACCTCTTCTCCTCCGGCGCCGGGAAGTGGAGGAGTTTTCAGCCGCATACTCCTCCTGAACGCCGCGAGAGAAGGGAGTGGGTCGGATAGCCAGCCTGGATCCAAAAAAAGGATTACTTGCAGCGTCCATATTTTTGGTCGGTTCTTCTGTAACGCTGTGTGAAGGACTGGACGAGGAGAGCGGACGCTAACGCAAGTATCATTTATTAAAGAACAGAAACCAAAACATAAATCAAACCAAAACAGGCGAAACAGGAGCCTAACAGACAGACGGGATATAACACAGCCGTGACAGACGTATAAACGCACAAGAACCGACCGAAACACTAATGACAGAGACGCTTAAATATACACACAAGGCGGGAAGGAGAACAGGTAACACCTGGGGACTGACTAATGAGGGGCGGAGCTACAAATGGACACAGGTGAGTGGAAAAACACTGGCAAAACACAGGGGCACGGGTCACGTGGGACAACACAGGCACGAGGACAGACAGGAAACAGGGCCAGGCGTGACAGATATTACATTTTTGAAGTTGTGTTTTTGGTATTTAAGATTCTTGCATGTCCGTGTTTACCAGAAATATACCTTAGAATACTAATATTACCACCCACATTTGACAGTGCATTGGACAGGAATGATGATGACCAGTGGCGTCTGGTTAGAATTGCCCATGTGAACAGTGACCTGTGACCCTGCAGACATATCAGTTCGGTGCAGTACTTTTTAGCTTTCATTGGACATGCCAAAAAACATGGGATAATCGTATGGAACAATACTAGTTGTTTTTTTTTATGTTTCTTCATTGGAATCACACAAACAACCATTTGAAGCACCTAAATAAGGCATAACAAAATAAAAAGTGTAAGTTATTGTACCTGCAAACTATCTCTAAAACCTCTGACTCTGTTAATAAAAACTTATACGGGAGTTCCTTGTTGTGCCATTTAATTTCCATTGGGCAACACAATCACTGACATGAAAGGACAGCAAGTGATGAAATCATCAAAAACTACCGTTTCTTCAAAAGAAACAGCAGCTTCAGGGAAACAGCTTCACAGCCGTTGAGGATATAGTGGTACTGACGTGTTTACTGGGACTTATTTCATCACACTGTGCTTGTTTACGGTAGAAGTGCTATATAAGAGCGAGGCTCTTTGGTGGCGATCAGGAAAGTCTGCCAGGACATCAAAACATTTGGGACGTAAGAGCAGCTTTCTGTGTCACACCCCCTTGTTTTTTTGAGATCTCATTGAAAAAAAAGCTACAAAAACGACTTCCTGCGAGATATGATGTGACAGCCACTTTCGTGTCTGACCTCAACATCCTGCTGAAACCGCCACGGCACAGGAAGTCACTTTAGTACCTAAACATGAATGAGGGGGTATAAATGTGGCTCGATATGAATTTTGAATTCTCAATATTTCACACTTTTAATAAGAAATTGGTGACTCAGTTTCTCTCTCTCTCACTCTCCCACTTTCTCGCTCATTCTGGGTAATTATTAATTCACTTCAATCTTTTTCTTTTATATAAGCAATGATTCAGAACAGGGTTATCAAAACATGTTGCTGTAATTCTGTAAATGTTATATCCAAACCTAAACTCTGTTAATAATAAAATATACTAGTTATTATACATAGAAAACAAATACATGCCAAAAGTCATGCCAGGGACATGTCAAAAGTCATGAGACAGGAACTAGTATTGTGTTCCATGACTTTTGGCATGTCCTATATAAGGTAAAGTATACTGCAGTGATCTGTGGGGTTCTCACCCACTGCACTGTCCTGTTCACTTTGTGTAGATTTATTTAGTTTAGGAATATATCTACTCTGATGGGCGTGGTGGTCTGGAAGTGATGTTTGTTCAGGTATGTTTCTGGCATGTTTTGGTGCAACTGACTAAAATGAACCTAGACTAGGGTGACCAAACGTCCGTATTTCCCAGGACATGTCCGTATTTCATGTCCTGTCCCGGGCGTCCTGGGTTTTTTTTCAGAAAGTGAGGAAATGTCCTGGTTTTTAAATTACCTTCATTGGACCAGAGAGCAGTAGACAGCGTGACTGTCAGCGTGGCGCGCTCCCTCTCACCCTTCCGGTGCAGTCTCACAATAAGAGCACACACACAACGCTCCACCCCTCAAGTAGCGCAAGGTGTATTTTTTGTGCCCTCATGATACAAAAGACACAGACACGCCCTAAATCCAGCTGCATGATCACTAAAAATAGTTACTAAAATAGTGTTCAAGGTGTCACTGTCTCTGCAGGCTTTATATTAACTGTACCTACACTGTATCTCCATGTGTTTGTGGTCACCCAGTCTAATACTGCATTTAAATACTTTAGTAAGATGTGCACAATGCTTAAAAACTACTTCCTGGACAGCAGAGACAGTTACTTTAAAAAAAAAGCAGGTCAAACTCTTAATAAACCCTTTTGAATTCAGAAGAAACAATAATACAATGACCAGGTGTCCCAATACTTATGTGTCCATATACTGTAGTTCATTTGTCCTCAATGGACCTTAAACTCCATGAAAATGTAGTAAGTGGATCTGTCAGACATATGTTTGATTACCCTGCAATGATTCACCCTGCATCATTTAAATAGCAAAGACGCAAAGACAAGTACATCTATGCAGATAAGTGTGATGGTTTGGAAATGAGGTGTGTTCAGGTAAATTGCTATATTGGCAACAGAAAACACAGGTGGACCACTGACTGAAAAAATCCTAGTTGACAGTCAGAAACTCATCGCTATCTTGACAACACAAGTGTGCCGCACACGCTCGATGCACATGCACCCCAGCTCGTAACACACATGAACACACAGCAGATCACAAACCCAACTTTTACATAAACAATGAACAGTACACAAAATTAAATTACATTGCTGTTCCTGTAAATGATCTGCTCACACTCCTTTACAGTATGAACGATCAGATCAGTCCTCTGCTGAGAAGCGTTGGACACGTCCAGGTAGCTGTGCCACTAAAATCTGCCAAAGTCAGAGGGCACCTGGCTCTTAAAGGGAATGCACAAAACACACCTAAATCTACACACTGAAGTAAAGCATGGCAGCATGAAGCATGAAAACAGAGAATGAAGCAGTTTCCCTGCATAATGTAAAAATAAAGGAAATAAGTTACATAAAAAGTTATATTGACATAAACTGACATAAAAATACTGGAACATAATCCAGGTCTGAAAGTGTTAAAAGGGGTTAAACACACAAGTACAAGTGCTCCACAGGGACGCTGCTGTATGACTGTAGAGAGTCCTCTGTTAGCTGAGCATTACTGCAGGACTGGGGCTGGAAGTTCAGATTCAGGCCGTAAAAGTTGAGAGAGGGAAGATTAACGGCCGTCATTAGAGGACAGGGATCTCTGAGCTGACCGATTACACACAGGTGCTCATTACGGCTCATTAAAGAGGTGCTGTGATGTGGTCTGACAGGCCAGCCAGCTGCTCTGGGACAGCAGATGATGAGTACAGAGAGTTGAGGAGTGGAGAAGGTTACACAGTACAAGAGTGCAGGTAGAGTTCAAGTTTTCAAGGCTTGTTTTGTTATGTGTTGTAACATGTAATGTGTATTAAGGTAAGCAACAGTACAGGTTGTCATCATACACTGTAAAAAAATATTGATTGGTTCAACTCATTTTGCTTTAACTCAGTTAAGTTGTGAATACTTAACATTTTAAGTTCATTCAACATAATTCAGTTAAGTTATCAGTTAGATTTGACTCAGTTAATTTGTAAATAGATACGATTTCAAAGTTTACTCAACTTAAATGAGATGTTTTGTTCACACAACAATAATTTAATTAACTCAGTTTTTTTTGTACCCATATTTTTGTGCCAGTAAAGATTATAAACATAATTATCAACTGATGATGTTCTAAAATTGTCTGGCTTTCACATAAAAAATCTGCAATTAAAATATATATTGTTTATTAGTACAGTGATATAGAATACTGAATGTACCCTTTGGCTGGTTAAATGGTACAAATCTGTACCTATTGCTGTTAGAAATGACTTTGTACTTCATAGGGAACAAATCTGACCCTGTAAAGACCAATATTGTACCATTGAGTGCACAATTATTAAGAATGTATTTTAGAGTACAAAAAAGTACTCATATCGTAACTCTGTTTCTTAGAGTGTATTTAGTATATTATTATTTAACTTCTAATACTATAATACTATTATTTAACTGCTAAGACAGTATAATACTGAAGCAGTTTATGAGTAAACTCTGTAAAGAGTAAACTCTGTAGCTCCTAACCAACATACTTTGATCACTAAGAGCACAGAATAAAGGTGACTTGCTCTTACAGCTCTACAACACTGAGGCCTGGCAATCAACACATATATATATATTATATTACTTCACGCCCAGGATAAGCAACAGACAACACAATGATAGTAAGTAAGTTAGAGGCCACACCCAATATGCAAATATGTGGTGGCAGGAGACTATGGGAAAGCTGTATGAGCCAACACTGTAGAAAGAGCATTGACACATGTAGTGACTAAAAGTTGGTTCATTGGATCAACAAACATTTTTAAGTTTACAGGTTGAAGTTCTCTGAACTCATTTTATTGAGTTGTTCTGGCCGGTAAGTATCCTCAACTTAATAATATTAGTTCTCCTGACTAAAACACAGAATGACTTTTTAGAGTGTAATGTTTCTTAATTTAAGTTAGAGTCCTGGATTCTCCCAAAGGTGGGCTTCCAATTCCATCCATGCACCGCCCTCCTCCTGTTGCAGATGAAGGCTAGGCCAGTTTGAATCATAAATGTCAAATGTCGACTTAAATGCAAAAAGTATATAAAGTGTGTAAAGTGTTTTTTATTAAACCTGGTGAAGTATTAGCCTTTTAAGTTCAGTGATCTCAGACTGCTTCTTGGCTGATCTCTGAACTGCTGCTGTAAGCTGGATGCGTGTAGATTACCATGTGCTGAGGTTTGGGGCGGAGTTGGTACGTGCTGAACCGTTTGTATTGAGCTGACTTCGGCTCGCTCACATCTCTGAATGTTGTGTTTAACAGTCACGCCTTCACGCCTTCACTAAAGCTCATCTTAAAGAGTGAATCTCTGAGAAGACACAGATGACTCTGAGCTCTGTAGATTACTCAGGATATACCTAAGAACAAGCTTGGTTTCACACACCACTCCCCTCAACACACACCACAAAAAAAGTTGAAAGAGAGCCATATTTCTTAGTATTTACAGAAGAGCTTCAAATAGTTTTTAGAGCAATGACACGTAGAAGAAACACTGTTGCAGGCACTTGCTTCAACTTGCTTCTCATCTATCTAGCCATCAAACTCAATACAACCCCAAATCAGAAAAAGTATTACAGTATGGAGAATGCAAAAAATTCTAAATTTTTTGAGATAGTTAGTAGATTTTAAGCAGTGTTTAGTGTTTAGGGTCGATGTCTTGTTGAAGTATCCAGCCCCGACACAAATTTAAATTTCACTGATTCTGATCACTGATTCACTGATTTGCTGATATTGACTGAATCTATGCGACCCTCAACTTTAACACGATTCCCAGTACCTGCACTGATCACACAGCCACACAGTATGATGAACCCCCACCAAATTTTACTGTGGGGAGCAGTAAAGAGTTTGTTTTGGAATGCTGTGTTCTTTATCCACAATGCATAAATAACCGTCCTCCAAATAACAAAATTTTAGTTTCATCAGTCCACAGCACCTTATTCCAAAATGAGGCTGGTGTTTTAGCATACCTCAAGCGACTCTGTTTGTGGCGTGTGCTCAGAAAAGGCTTCTTCTGCATTACTCTCCCATACAGCCTCTCCTTGTGTAAAGTGCGCTGAATAGTGAATAGTTAACGATGCACAGTGTCTCCATCTGCAGTAAGATGATGCTGTAGGTGTTTGGAGCTCTGGAGGTCTGTGGGTTGACTATGACTGTTCTCACCATCCTTCTCCTCTGATTATCTGAGATTTTTCTTGTTCTGCCACTTCAGGCCTTAACTAGAACTGTGCCTGTGCTCTTCAATTACCTCACTATGTCTTCAATTAACACACAGGCTTTTTGTATTCTTCCCCTAAACCAGGATGTTGAATAATCGTTGTTTTCAGGTCATTTGAGAGTTTTGTTTTGAGGCTCCTATGTTGCCACTCTTCAGTGAAGATGCAAAGAGGAGAAAAACTTGCAGTTGGCCACCTTAACCCTTTCTCATCATGTGGATTCACTTCTCACAAATCACTGTGTTCTTCTGCTTTTTTTTATTTTGGTATCCTCAGTGCCTAAACATTTGTGCATCAACAAGCATTATGAAAAGGAATGGCAACATTATTAAGTGGTGAATGCTCTACCATCCCAACTTTGTTTGAAATGTGTTTTGGGGTTAAAATTTAAATTGCATCTGTTTGTGTTTGTGTGTGCATTTGAAACCGAGGAACCACCTTCACTCTCACCTGCTGGTGTGTTCTGTGTGATTATGACCTTTTGACATGCATTGATTGGCTATTCCTGTTCTGCCTGTTTGCCTGAGCGACTGAACACCTGGCACAACTATAAAGAGTCAGCTTTAAAGGGATGAGATCAATAAAAGAGTGAGAGACAAAACAAGAATGTGAGAGAGAATGAAAGAATGTGGATGACTGTAAGGACTGAGAGGAGTGAAATTTATTATAAATGTACTTTTATAATCATGCACTTCAAATGACTCTACAAATGATGCATCTGTATAAAGATCAGGAACAGATCAGGACCAGTGAGCTTTTAACACACAGCTACTGTTGAACAGTAAGAAGGTAAAGGTCTGTCAGTCCTGTTGCTATTTGTCTGCCTGCCACAGACTCTAGTTCACTCTCTAAAGACTCCATTTCCCAGGATGCACCTGTGTCTAACCTTATGGACATACTTGATCATGTGACACTTTGGCTTTCCAGTTCACCTAGCTACTGAAGTTGCTATCACCTGGTTTCCCCTGTATATATACCCATGTGTTTCACTTAGTCCTTGCCCGGAATTGAATCTATTTTCCATAGCTCTTCTACCCCGTGTTTCTTTTCATAATTGACCTTTTTAGTATATTTGACCTCTCTTTTTGACATAGTCCTTTATTAAATAAACTGTGTGTTTGCTTTCCGCACGTGTCTGTAATGTTTTTGGCCATCGTGACAAGGTCATTGGTTATTGTACTGTTATTGTGTAAGTGTTTTTTTTTCTTGTATCTGTACATTAATTAACTATTTAGATTGTAGATGACTGTAATCATCGCACTTTCTTTCTTCTTTCTTTTCAATTTTACCCTTGTTTTAGATTTGTTAGCCTTTGTAGTACTTTGTACTTTGGCCTATTTTTATTAATATTAGTTTATCACTACTTATTGATGTATGGTGGTGCATTTGTACTGTGCAAGTTATGAACATATCTATGTTGTAAATGCCAAGTACTTTAAAAAACTCAATAAACAAAGCTTTTTTAAATTTTTTTAAAAATTTTTTTTAAATACTACTCCCAGTTACAAAATGTAGCCAGCTACAAAACAAAAATGAAACAAAACCAAAACTTCCCTGGCCAATAACCAAAAGGTTGTTGGTTGTTGGTTGTAGGACACTGGTTGGTGGCTCCTACATAAATAATCTAAACAGCAGAGTACAGGGTGGTGTAGAATGTACAGGTGCTTTTTTTAATATAGCATTGGTTTTATTCTGCATAAAAACTGAAAATGTAAAAATAACAGAAGCTCAAAGCGAGCTCAGCAATCAGAACACTGGTAAAGTTAGAGTGACACTAAATTCTTTTCACCTAAAATAAGCTGAAGAAACAAGAGTCTTGTTATAAAAATAACATTAAAAATATAATAAATTATAATTATATCATAATATATCATAATACTTTAGATACTAAAGTACATTTGAAGGTAAAATATTTTGTACTTTTACTCAAACTTTTATTATAGTAATATTTCACTATCCCTAATATATCTTTATCTAACTACATGGTTTGTGTACTTTATTCACCGCTGATTAAACACAGCAGTCAGGTGAGATCTGTTTGTTTACTGAGGGCTAAAAATCACCTCACGAATGAGGAAAGTGTTAATTCAGAGCCACAGCAGAGCCTGGGGAGGTAACAGCCTGTGTGATTAAGGTGGAGTAAGGCCTGGGCTCTGCGTGATTAAACAAAAACACAAAATAGACTGAAAGCCGTAATTAGGCCATAATTAGCTGCAATTATACACTGTGATAGACTGTACTTTCTTTCAACCCAAAAACATGACACACCCAAAAGTCTAGGAACCGTACACCTAGGCTCTAGTACAGAGCCTAAGCTAACATAAACAATACCTGTACACCTGACTAGCCATGTGGCTAGCAAGCTAATCTAGATGTCTAGCTAGATAGATACACTATAGGCCCTATTTTAGTGATCTATAGTGGATTTATTGTTGTCAATATTTTATTAAAGAAGAACTTTGGTGAAAAATTGATGTTTTTGTTAAACATGATAAAAAGTACTTACCTTTGATGAAAAGCACACCTCCATTCTCCCACAGCGTTCTGAGATTCAGAAATTGTAACAGTTTGTCCAAATACTCTTCAGACTGGTCACTTAAAAAGAAGCTTATTGAAAACCTCTGGTTATGTCCTATAACACAAGCTTCAGCTCAGAGCGCCTGGCACCGGCTGCTATGCAATGCGGAGTATATACATACAAGTTATTAATGCCTCATTTTAAATGTCAGGACTCTCTGAATTCTAGCAAGGAGGTGTGGAGCTACGTTGAGCCTGGACAAACTGTTAACATTTCTGGATCTCAGAACACTGTGGGAGAACGGAGGTGTGCTATTCATCAAAACTGAGTGTTATATTATATTTATTTTCTGGCTCTGAACTCAGCTACAAAAGAGAGAGATTTTGTGTTGGTTAAATAACATAACATTTCATTAAAGATGGTGGTTATAGTGTGTTTTACACCATTGCTTTGCTATTTAGATTACACTTGATCCGATGTTATTTAATACAACGGTTTTTTTTTCACCAAGACAGAGGCAATGAAGCATGCAATGCTCTCCACCATGCTGTGCAAGCGCATTTTAATTAATATATTTTATATTTTCATAAATGTGACCTGGTGATAAGAAAAAAGCTAACCTCTAGCATTATAGATTTGTCTATTTCACTTTTTTACATTTTAAATAATTGGTGGGAAAATGCAAGATAAGAGCATGATGTTTCTCAAATATAAAAAATAAAAAAGTGAATTTCAGTTAAATAATAGCGAGGTGAAATAAAATGTATGTATGTTCAGTCAAAGTGCTTTTTTCTTTTCATTTTTTATTTCTAAAACTGCAAGATGTGAAAGAGAATGAGTGGGAATGAGTATCTGTGAAATTCAGCCTATTTCATCTGTGAGCCTATATCTGCTATATTAAGCTACAGTTATTAAGTCTGTGTACTGAACATAAATATAAATCCTTAAAAATGTCAGAGAAAATATAACTAATAACTTATAGTTACTGTGCATATTTTTAAGTATATATTATTTTATAGTTAATTGCATGAGGCTCTGGGTGAGGTGTTTTTGCTGTGGTAAAGAAGTGATAGTATGTGGTATTGTGCTTGGGGTGCGCATGTTGATCCAGACTTTATTGCGTGGCTGACTGTTAACTGTTGTTGGGCTTTAACTCGGTCGGTGGAGCACCTGTGTTTCCTGCCACTAAGATAGAAACATGCCAGATATATACCAGAACACACCTCACTTCCAGACCACTGTGCCCATCAGCGATAATATATTCCTAAACCCCAACGCTATTTTTACAATGCCAGTGCAAGACGTAAAAATAGACTTTTGACAGGGTGTATGATAGCAATGAGAGTCACAACACACCTTGCACAGGGTGTACAATAGGGCCCTAAATGTCCAAATATTTGTGGACACCACTTCTAATGAATTAATTCTATGAATTAACTGTTTTAAGTTGTAATCACTGCTGATACAGGTGTGTAAACGCACACACAGCTTGTCTAGTCCTTTAAAAAAAAAGTATTGCCAAATAGAATAGGACTCTCTGGAGCAGATAAATAAACATTAAGCTATTGGCACCATGCCCAATGCCAGGCATGGGCTAGTAGAACAGTGTTCTCTGGAATGGTGGAGCTCCATCCAATACTTTTAAGATAGAATGAGTTGGGGAGATAGGGATGAGTTGGCCACACATACTGTATTAATGCCCTTGTCACGGAATACCCAATACTTGCGTCCATGTAGTGTACATACTGTATATCATCGCTGTCCTTTGAAAAACACTTATTTCCATTTTTGTCGATTTTTAGTTTACTACACAATTTGAACTGTCCCTTACACTGTGGCAAAATTTCTTGATGAACGGACCAATAGAAACTCTCCCAAATGACCTGAAATAAACTCTTTTTACATTGACTTCTATTGAAAGTTCACAAGGTTTTTTCTCTCTTCTGTAAAGTTGCTGTTTTGGAGATAAGTGTTTTTCATTGGACAGCGACAATATACTATACATACAGATGGCTAGTTAGATCATTAGCAAGCTATGAAAGACTAAATAGCCGGATAGATGGATATTGATGTCAGAAAGAAAAATCGAGATCAAGGCTAAACTGATCTGTAAGTCTATGTTTCAGTAAGGCAGCAAACTGTGCAGCAACCAAACTAAACCAGACCACAAGTGTGTGTGAGTGTGTGTGTGTGGTGTCTGAGGCTGAGAGAGAAGGAAGGAAGAGAGAGTGTGAGTGTGTGTCTGGGTGTGTGTCTCTGTGGCTGAGACGGTCAGGGCGTTTCTAGGCCTGTGTGAGAGGAGTTAGTGTATTTAGTCTACTGTAGGGTTTTATTCACCGGTCTTTCCAGTTCTGGTTTGCATTCATGTTAAGTAGGTCTCACTGGTCTACCTCCCTGATGCTGTGAGATACTAAATGCTAAATATAGATTGGGACGTGTTGTTAAAGGGTTAATAGGTCTTTACATATGTAGTTACTGGATACTTTAAAATACAACATTTTTGACACATCTCAATATAGTATAAAAAAAAACCTTGGACCCACAGTCATTGCCGCTAGCTGTACTTGTCATTGGCAGCTTCATAGAAATGAGGCCAAAATGGAGGCATAGCTGAGTGTCTTAAATGAAAACAATGGTATATTTTAAATTGTGTTCAACCATTAGTATTAAAGGAGAACTCCGGTGTAAAATGGGCTTTTGGTGTAGTAAAACATAATAAAAAGTATTTACCTTTGATGAATAGTCCACATCCATTCTCCCACAGCATTCTGAGATCCTGATATTTTAACAGGTTGTCCAAACACCCTTCAGACTGGGTGACACAGGGCATAATTTGACCAGATAAATCGCTTTTTTCCATCGTTATCCAGCTCAAAGTAGCTCCAAACCTCCTTGATAGAATCCGGAGAGCTCTGACATTTAAAACGAGGCATTAATAACTTAAAAAGTGCACAAGAATCCCATAATGCTAGATTAAGCTCGTAGCGCCTTCATTACTGTGTACTGATAATGACAGACATCTATATATATACACATTCCTAAATGTCAGAGCTCTCCAGATTCTAGCAAGGAGGTGTGGAGCTACTTTGAGCTGGATAACGATGGAAAAAGCGATATATCAAGGCAAATTATGCCCTGATTCATCCAGTCTGAAGGATGTTTGGACGAACTGTTAAAATTTCTGGATCTCAGAATGCTGTGGGAGAACGGAGGTGTGCTATTCATCAAAGGTAAGAACTTTTTATCATGTTTTCCTACAACAAAAGTCCATTTTACACAGGAGTTCTCCTTTAATTGTACTCTTTCTTAGTGCTTTTTCATATTTTGGATAATTTAGTATAGACACTCTTAATCTAGAGCAAATAATAGCCAGGGACATTTCACTGTTCACTTAAGAGTGTGAGTCTAAAAACAGCAAAATGACGCTTTAGGAGGACTACCTCACAAGAGTGGACAAACCAAACTGGCTGCTGATTAATATTTAAAAATAAAATCATAGAAAAGCATTGTAATACTAGATTAAACAGTAAAGGAGCTGGTAATTGGCTCCTACTGTAAACTGTCCTGCCTTCACGGTTCAGCTGTTCACTGTGCGCTAGTGAAACCCACGAGCAACAACCTTACACGACCAATTTAACAGCCATTACTGCCAAAAGCGTCAGCGTGAAATCAGCCTACAGCACGTGCAGTGGCTTCCTGAGGAGTTCTTTAAGTAAACTATGCTCATTCTTAAAGTAATTGCAGTGTTAAACTCAGACCGCAGACTGCACTCCAGTGGAATACGGATACAGAAGCAGTTCCCATTGGGAACGCCACTTAGGTGGAAGGAAAAGGGTTGTTTAGAGGTTCAGTAGTGGAAGGAATAGTTTCGGATTGGCGTGGATTGGAATTACCTCCCAGAATTAAATGTTTGTTTTGCAGGGTGGCATGTATATAGCATTGGAATACAGTAGCACCAACAACCAGTGTTCCAAGCTTGTTACATGCTACAAAACCCTTAAGGGTATGTCTTCAATACCTTTAGAAAAGGGCTATATTGGTATTGTATTCCATTGCAGATGTTTGTCACAAATTTTATTTGACATTTTCAAATTTTAAGGATAGTATTATATATTTGAAGGTTAATTTGTACTATTTGTACTATTTGTACATTTTTTCTGACATTCTAGGAGCCAAATAACCCTGTTTTTGGTTTGTGAGATCCCTGTAGTTTTCTGGCCTATGGAAAAGAGCAAGGCATGTTTTTTTATGCAGTAAGAAAAGCTAAAGTGCCTGTAGACAGCAGGAGCAGCTGACGGTGTGTGGGAATGACTGCACTACTCCAACAGTCAGTAGGCAAGATGGCAGGGATGCAAATGTGTGGGGAGTGTGTGTGTATGTGTGTGTGTGTGTATGTGTGTGTCAGGTGGCATCATATAGCTGCAGCCTGGAGGTGTTGTTGATGTTTGTTTTAACACGCAGAGCTTTACTTCAGGGAAGACTGTGTCTGAACATGTCGACTAGAGAAGCTCGCTCTGAAGCAGAGATTACTGAAGACATGACTCTCTCTCCCTGTTCTCTCTCTCTCTTTTGCTCTCCCTTTTCTCTCTATCTCTTCTCTCTCTCTCTTTTCTCTCTATGTCTCTCTTTCTCTATCTCTCTCTCCCTACAGGCACAGAGAAAGCCACAGAGCTGTAGTTTTTCCAGGTCACTTAAAACTCTTTGGTTGTAGGCCTAACCCTGTTCATCCTCACACTCACTTCCTGCAGTAGTTTCCAGACTCAGTGAGTGTGTGTGTGTGTGTGTGTGTGTGTGTGTAAGAGGGAGTGAGTGTGTGGGAGAGAGCTCCTCAGCTCTGTGGCTGTGTGGTAACAGTGGTGAGATGTTAGTTTATTCTACCTCTCTGTTCGCCTGTTGTCCGCTCCTCTGACTCGACTTTACTCATCCCCTCATCACCTTAGCTCGGGGAATGCCGTGATGTCATACAACAAGACCGTGACCCCTCTCTAACCCCCCCCCCCAGACGTGGAAGGGATTCTCCCGAAAGGCTGTTTGCATGATAACTTTAATCCTGCACACTTAGCTGCCATCCTGGGGGGGAGAGAAAAGATTTAGTCTTTAGGAGGTCAATGAGAACAAAAAAGATGGGAAAATAGAAAATGAAAGAAGAAGAGAATAGAAAATAAGATTTGAGAAAAGAAAAGAAAAGAAAAGGCTGGAAATTTGAAGAGTAGGATAGAAAAAAAGAAGAGAAGAGAATGAATGAATGAAGTTCAACTTATATAGCGCCTTACTAGAAACCCAAGGACGCTTTTACAATTTACATGTTTTACACACAAGCGCATCAACACTCATCCACACACTGGTGAGAAGCGGCAGCCAATAGCGCACAGCGTACTCTCAACCGGAAACCACCGTCCTCCTGGAGGACCGCATCAGACACTACAGAATTTACCCAGGACAGAGTGCCAATCCATATCTGGGCACAGTCATGCATACATTTACATACACACTTACACACACACAAACTTACATACACACCAGGTCAATTTAGAGTATTCCATTTATCATATCAATTTAGAGTATTGCATTTTTCTGCGTCATATATAGTATCCAATTTTACCTGATCTCCATGTTTTTGGACTGTGGGAGGAAACCCACGCAGACACTGGCAGAACATGGAAACTCCACCCAGATTGGGACTTGAACCCAAGACCCCAGTGCTGGGAGTTGATCATGCTAACCACTAAGCCACCATGCCCCCCAAAGAGAAGGGAAGAGAAGAGAAGAGAAGAGAAGAGAAGAGACGAGAAGAGAAGAGAAGAGAAGAGAAGGTTTACAGTACCACCCAGCTAATCCCAGCCTACTCTTGGGCACAGCATGGCATCCAGGTGGCAGAGTGCTGATGGTGTCTGATCTGTTTCAGGCAGTTGGGGGAGGAAAACACAGATGTGAGCTCAGTGGTTTAAAAGGAAAATTATTCTGTGTGGTTTATATTATTATAAAACTGCCTTTCTGCCAGTTGACTTAAAAACATCATCATAAAACTATCAAACCATGAGGAGGTGTTTAATAATCTGTAATTCAGATCGCTAATGCGGACTCACTGTTCTCTATAAACATGGACACATGTTGGATGTCCAGTTCAGGAGGGAAACACATGCAGGAGAACCTGACCGGCTGACCTGTGTCAGGAAATAACCCGGAGTCTGACAGACAGACACGACGTGCTCAGGAAAAGTAATGTGTCTGTATGCAGGGGACACTTTTATTACCTGGTTTGAAGCGCAAAGGGATATATTTTTAAAAACCAGACACAGACAGAATGGCTTAAACACAGACAGACACACAGACAGAAATGCATCATAAGTAAAGAATGCCTACATGCTCCCTGCATGTGACTCGCTGATCCTCAGGGTACAATATCGGCTCATAAATCAAGCCACAACTGGTGTCAAGAGGCTTCTGCACTCGATGGAAATGTCTGTATGTCTGGCCAAACATATGGCCAGCCACAGAAATACTACCATCAACACTATATATACAATTAAGAAGACTTAATTACTGAAAGATTACTGGTGGTTTGGGACTGTAAACCAAATATATTTGTGTTGTAGTCCTGGTAATTTTAGGGATGGGAATCACAGGACATTAATATAATCACGATACGTTGCCCATTATAACGATGATGCTCAATATTTCACAAGACAATTCTCTAGAGGATTAAATACTACCAAATAATCAAATACCAGGAATTATGAATTTATTGGTGTCAGTTCCACAGAGTGGAACAACCAATATTCTTCACCGCAGGTTTACCCCTATTCATTTAATTAAAAGAATAGGGACAGGCGAAAAAAGGACAGGCGGTTTGCTTTTGCTGTTTTTGTAGCTATAGCTGCACAGCTGCACCAAGAGATGTGTGGATACATGCGTAAAAGCAAAAAGGCACATGAATTCTGATTTGACCTTTCACATTCCATGTCCATGGATCGCATACGTATCTGATTTAGGACCACATATGAAAGTGACTCAAATCTGATAAAAAAGAAAAACGTATTTAGCAGGTTTACACAGCCATAAAAAAAAAACCTGATACGAGCCACATTGAGCAAAAAAATCTGATTTGGGTCACTTTAGCCTGGTAATGTGAACGTAGCCAATATGATATATTGCGATACTGATATGTATTCCTCATTTGCCACTATTGTAAAAAAAATCTGGAATTTTCTGTGAAACTAACCAGAATTTTATGCTAAACCTTACTCCGACTTACTCTCACAGTGTTTTCTGAGTTAAAAAGTTCAGACCATTCAGTTAGTTTTGTCCAGATTTACACTGCAGTTAGTGACTAAACACTGCACTTAACCACTTTACTACATCATATCATCATCACCTACCTGGAAGGAGTCTCCCTTTACTTCACACTGATTGATTTGTAGAATGTTGTCAATTTTTGCCAGTTGCCTTTCCAGTAGTTCTGTTTACAAATAAGAGTTAATCTACAGTTACAGTAGATACAGGAATCATCAGCACAAAATGTTTAAATCTGTTGGGATGCAGATGAACACAAAAACACCCTCTATATTTGTATTTTTGAAACTGAAATTACCTTAACAAATAAACATAAAATGCAACAAAACATTTAAAATGTTTTAAAAAGCATCAGTGTATTGAACTGTACCAAATCTGAGCACCATCAGGGCAGCCTAGAGTGAAGTTATAAACAGAAACAGCGAAACAAAGTTCAGAGCTGAGAATAGTCTCTAGTGTTAATATGCCACTGTGCAGTTAGTGACGCGCTAATCAATCAGTGCTAGCGTGATGCTAATCACCCTGTTTGTGAGGTCGTGGTCAGAACTTCAGAGCCATTAGAGCATTGAGTGGCTGATGGATGGGTGTATTTCTGTCCTCTCGCTGACCACAGTGCCATGAGAGCTCCCATTATGTCGGATGAAGTCAACCAGCCTGGGCGAGAGGTGACTCAGCGAGCGGTTAAGTGACCTCTTCACATTTCGCTCCAGATCTTTTCTCAGTTTGATTGTTTACGTCTTCTGGCTAAAGCTCCTTTCTCTCAGTCCATCTGCTCTGGTCTCGGTCTTTCTCTCTATTATCAGAGGTGAGCGTCATCCTGACTAGAAAGATTAACTTTAACTAGCAAGTTAGCTGATGTTCATGACTTCATGAGTTAGCTGATGTTCATGACTCCATGAGTTAGCCGATGTTCATGACTCCATGAGTTAGCTGATGTTCATGACTCCATGAGTTAGCTGATGTTCATGAAAGTTTTTGGAATCTTTTTCATCTGTTTTATCTGCTTTTTTGCTGCCTCTTGCTTTTCATGTTCATGCTCCACTGTCATGACTTTTAAACTTTGATATTTTTTACTAGTTAAGTTTGGAAAAGTTTGGAATAAGCTTGTCTGGATTTTCAACAGCATCTCAGATCTGCCTACATATACACATTTTGCGTAAAGAGCACACATTTTGACCTCCTAGTACGCTTGTCCAATTCCATATTCCCAAATTTGTCTGTGTGAGTGTGTTTGCAGCCGCTCATGCTGGCTAGTTAGCAAACATGCTAATCCAGCAAGTCTTCACACCGTCACTCTGCTGAAGACTGTCTCTATCACTCACTCGCTCTGTCTTTCTCTCTGTGTCTCATGCACACAGCGGATGGTGCGTTGGAATATGAACTCTAACGTTTATTTCTTCGATTAAAACCCTCAGTTAAACTCAGTAACTCAGCACATTACAATATTCTTATTTTAAAAGCATCAAAACTGCCCTGAAATATTATAATATAGTACTAAAACACTATCATATAAATTACTTTAAAAGTCATTTGCAAATTGTAAACTTTAAAATTTAAGGAACTGACAAAGGGGAATTAAGTAAAATTACAGTGTAGCTTGTACCTGGTATCTTTGATTAATTGGTTCCCCCGTTGAGGGGGTGTTCCTGCCTTGCACCCAATAATTCCATTAAGGCTCTGGACCCACCACAACCTTGGTGGGTCCTAATTATTTTGCACTCTAGCAACTAATTGGAAATCTGAAGTGGGACAGCTAGCTTTACCAAAAGTGGTTCTGAAATTGAAATGATAAAAGTACTGTAGTGTATCAACCACTGAAATCGACTGCAGTCATTCACGTTTCTTGGAATTAGAATGGGAATCTTAATCCATTGTACTCCATAATGAGATTCATTTAGAGTTAGATCACTAAACAGTGGGTTTTGCCAATATTGATTTAACATTAGATTAGTGTTATGCTAGCTGTGTGCCAGTCCATTCATTTGATATGGGCCCTCAGGTCTGTGTTTCTTACAAAATGTTACCATGGTATGCAAATTTAGCGCTGTGTAATTTAATGTTCATAAATTCCACAAATGCCTAGCTCTGATATGTTGTTAGCAACAGACAGCACTGAAGATATGACAATTTGATACAATATAGAGCAGGGGTGTCGAGGTATTTTAGAACCAGAATGAAAGTTGGCCCGCTGTTAAGCAGGTTTTTATAATGTGAGATTCAAAGTTTGAAGGTGTCAGAAACGGGCCAAAAATCTAAAAGCGGTGAGAGTGAAGTTGTAGCGCAGAAAAACGGGCCAAAGAGTCTAAAAGCGGAGAGAGTGCTCAGGTGTAGCGCAGAAAAAACGGCCAAAGAGTCTAAAAGCATAGAGAGTGCGCAGTTGCAGCGAAGAAAAACGGGCCAAAGAGTCTAAAAGCGGAGAGAGTGCTCAGTTGTAGCGCAGAAAAACAGGCCAAAGAGTCTAAAAGAGGAGAGAGTACGCAGTTATAGTGCAGAAAAATGGGCCAACGAGTCTAAAAGCGTAGAGAGTGCTCAGTTGTAGCACAGAAAAACGGACCAACGAGTCTAAACGGGGCGAGAGTGTTTAAGGAGTTTAATATTAAGAGACATCATGAAATTAAATATCAATTTGAAAAATCTTAGTTTACACAACACTGTCAAAGATAGATAAAGATAGTAAGTCAAGTAAAATGGTGTGTAAATGAAATAATCAGGAAAATGTATTATTTAAAGTTGTACAGAGTCTGTGGCCCATGACTTCAAATATATTTCTCCTTCTGGCCCCCAGCAAAAAAAGTTTGGACACCCCTGATACAGAGTAATCGGGCTTGTTGAATCTTGTAGTCTTGGCTACAATTCTCTCAAACTGGCCACTGGATATATTCATGCCAAGAAAACTCTCGGAAATGTAAGAAAAAGAATTGTTAGGCTTAGGCTATAAGAAGTTTACTGACACCATAAAACTAGATACAGCACGGTGGCCGAGGTCAACAGCAGTCTTCAGCAGTTTTCCAGGATGGGTTCCACTCATCAGAACAGGCCTCCCCAGGGTCAACCACAGAGGTTGAATCCACATGTTTGGCGTAATATTCAGAGGTTGGTTTTAAAAGAATATAAGCATGAGCACTGCCAGCATTGCTGCAGAGGTTCAAAAGGTTTGAGGACAGTCTGCAGTGCTCCCGACCAACTGTCCCTTGCTTACAGTCAAGCATGGTGGTGGTAGCATCATGGTCTGGGGCTGTATGAGTGTTTCTGGCACAGGGAAGCTGAATTCCAACATATACTGTGGCATTCTGTAGAAGATCATGATCCTCTATTCTAAAATTGGGTTGCATAGCAGTTTTCCAATATAGTCACGACCCCAAACACATCTACATGATGACAGCTGCCTTGCAGAAGAAGCCAAAGGTGAAGGTGATGGATCGTACCATCCAGCCCTATGTTACACTAATCAAAATATCAGTATTCTGAGTTAAAATGTTAAATCGTCCTTTCTAAAAACCCATCCTGGCCAATAAGACTTACAACTGCTCTACTCTTTCTCTTCATCTTTTCATTTTTTTATTCTCTCTCTCTCTCTCACTCCTTGTTCCTGGCCTCTGGCTCTGCCATGGTTTCTGCTGACTGAGGGGAAAAAGTGTTGACAGTCCCCCTCCTCCTTCTTCTGTCCCTCTTTTTTCTTTTCTGCTGACTACAGTAGAAGTCTGAAGACACTGAGGGTCATCTACAAGCCCCCCCCCACCCCCACCTCACCCCTCCACCTCCCGGACACCAAAGCCAAACGTGAGTCAGACACCACGTGGCCAATCAGAGGCTTGTTTTGCAGTGGAGCGCGACATCATACAGGCGCTGTAGTGAAGGAGACACAATAGCAGGCCTATATGTGGGAAGGAGATACAATAGGCAGTCTGTGTGAAGGTGTTGTTGAACATGTGCGGCTATGCGGAGGTGCTGTCAGGGCACGCCGGCCTCTCTCCGACAGCAGGCTGGAAAAAACTCACCATCCAGACGACAGCAATCACTGCGCTTAGTGGAATTAGCTCCTGTTAAAATGCAGACACACATCAATGTTCTCTTAGCTTTCTGAATACTGCTCAGTTAAGCCAGGCATACTGTGCATAATTAAAAATGTAAGATGTTAAACAGTCATTTAGATTGGGTTTGGTGTAAAATGTTCTGTTCTAAAGAAAAATTATGTACTCAGAATTGTTCACATAAAAGGTAGTTTTAAGGTTAAAATGCATATAAAAGCAGTGTTGGGCACGTTACTTTGAAAAAGTAATTAGTTATAGTTACTCGTTACTTCTCCAAAAAAGTAACTGAGTTACTAACGGAGTTACTCCACTATAAAAGTAATTAGTTACCAGTAAAAGTAACTATCGCGTTACTTTTTATTATTCGCCCGTCAAAAAAAGAAAATCAATTATGCATTTACTATTATTATTAGAAAAATAACAAACGAAAATAAACCCAAAATGTTGACAAAAATATAGTCTAACGAATTTCAAAAAAACAAAACGAAATTCTCCACAGAACCAAAGAAAATTACTAAAACTTGTAATACTGAAAAACATGAAAAACGCGTCTGGGGATGAAATTAAACAAACCAAGCCACACTCAAAGGAAATATGTATATATAAACAAAGCAAAATAATGGACAAAAACAACAATTTAATGCCCGTTAAAATGGTATTAATATAACAGCTACACCAAAGGGGAATAGAGCTTAGATCAGGCGCAAAAAATCCGACCCGACCCAGCCGGAGCCCGTGCACATTCTGCCCAAGCCCAAACCATGAACTGTCATTATGAGCCGGACCCGATCCGCCCCATAAACTGTCTGTTTTCGGGCTGATTGAATGAGCGAAATATAATCAGAATTATGTTAATTTACACTGTAACATAAAAGCATAGAACTATTATTTAATTTAAATGTTTTTTTAAGAACAGCTACACACAGTGCTGCAAGTCAAACGCGGAGGCGTTCACGTGCGCCCAGAGCTACGTGATTACATTTTTCATTATTATTATAGTTTAATTTTATTTTGTTTTTATTTTTTCTGTTCAGCAAGTTTTTAGGGTGGGCTTGCTAGCGCGAGCGCTTTATACAAGAAATAAAGGACCACGAGGTGCCGCGCGCTCGGCACAACACCCCGCTGTACAACTCCGCTGTACAACAGCGCTTATAAATAAATTAAACACGAAAATGAGGGTATTCTATCTGTAATTTCAGTTCGTTTTAGTTAGTTTTATAAACACAAAATACAGTTCGAGTTATGTTTTTTCCTTTTAATTACCTTTTTTATTAGATTCAGTTAACACAAATGTTTTTTTCACTTTCAGTTTTCGCTATTTCGTTCGCTGTAGTGAACAATAATAATTGGTTACTTAGCAACATTGTGATTATCACACCAGAGCTTTATATAAAATAAAAAATAGGAGCTAATAGGAGCCTTCTCTAAAAGAGGAAGCAGCAGCACCACAAAAACCGGAGCAGCTAAAAAGAGTTTAACGTCCTTAATTCGGAACTTGGGCTGTCCACGGCGATCACTGAATTAATTTGAGCACGCAAATCGTCACAATTGTGCCTCACTTCACCACGCCAAACCACCTAAACCTACAGGCACAGCGGCCAGAAGCTCAAGTTCACCGGACAGAGGATCGGTTAGGGCAAAGCGAAGTAAAAAAAAGTGCGGCCAAAGTAACGTGCAGTAACGGGGTGTCGGAAATGGTAACGGCGTTATAGTTACAGTCAGAGTAATTAGTTAGATTACTCGTTACTGAAAAAAGTAATGGCGTTAGTAACGCCGTTAGTTTTAACGCCGTTACTCCCAACACTGTATAAAAGCTTCCTCACAAGACATTAATACGTGAATATGGCTATTAATATATTGCCAAGATTCTAAGACATATATTATATATTTACCCTTCTTCAGTGCAGCCTTCTCAGCACTGCAGTGACACTGATTAGCATAGTGGTGGTGTGTATGAGGTGTTAGTATGTGTTGTACTAATAGTATGAGTGGATCAGATACAGCAGTGCTGCTGGAGTTTTTAAACTCTGTTTTTATACATTGTCCTCCACTCTATATTATACACTCCTACCTACAACTGCTCCACCTTGTAAATAAAGTAAAGTCAGAGACAGAAGCTCTGAATCTATTGTTTCAAAGTCTGATGTGTTTAAAAACCCCAGCAGCACTGCTGTATTTGATCCACTAGTATCAGCACAACACACACAAACACCATATAAACCACGACTATGCTGATCAGTGTCACTCCAGTGCTAAAAATAATGACCCAACACCCAAATAATAATAATAGCTGCTCGGTGGAGTCATTTGGAGAGACATCATCCAACATCAGTACCTCACTGATGCTCTCTTAAGGCTGAATCCACAAAATCCACAAACCAATGGTCCAACTTCTGGATTCCCTAAAGATTAGAGACTGTTACTTAAGAAGAAGGGAACAATCTCTTTGATAATACTTGTGATTTAAGAAGCACCGGAGAGAGAGACAGTACAGGTATCAGGTTCAACATATCTTTATAGTGGACGCAGATCACACAGACACACACACAGGCTCACACACACAGGCACACACAGACACACACACACACACAAACGAGTTCTTCTTCAAAGCGCTGGGTTTAGGACTTTGATCACTCCGGCTCTTTATGTACACTGTTGCAGCTATGAGGAACACCCACATGGTGTTTGTTTCAATAGCCTTGAACTCCAAATATGCACACACATGCACACACACACACACACACTTACCGTAAGTGCCTACCACCTGAGGGAATGTGTCTCTCAGGTTCTAATGCAGGTAACACTGTGTTCTTACTGGCGTCCGTCCATGTGACTTCAGCCATGAAAATCAGCATCTGCCAAGACAAATTCCACCCAGAGAAAAGCACATCACACACACACACACACACACCTATGTGCGCCCACTCACAAAAACATGTTCAAACACAAAATACTACAGATCAAATTAGACACCGAAAAACTGTAAAATCATTTAAAAAAAATTATTGGCTGAGCCATGTTCAAATACGTAAAACACTCAATAAAACACAAACACTATATGGAAAAAAATACTGTGATACCTGCTAATTGTATTATTGCTTCTTTTAAATCAAGAGAAATAAGAAGAAAATAAGAAGAATAAAGAGTGGAGTAACAGTCTCCCCTCTTTTTTTCTACTAGATTTTGGATCATGGTTTTGAGGATTTGATTGTATTTAATCAATCATCCCAGAAGTATTGGATGGAGCTCCATCGTTTTCATTGCTCCACAGTTCAATACTGGGGGCTTTATACCCCTCTAGCCTATGCCCGGTATTAGACATGGAGCCTAGATGCTTTTGGGTAAAATTAATTATGAAATATTTTTTAAGAATCACATTTAGAAAAATGCAGTATAGAGCACGGAGGCGTTTTTTTTAGAAGTATTTGATCATATTTATGAAGTTGACGGTTTCAATGAATATAATGACATAAATTGCCAAAATGTCTAGAAATAATTGAAATAAATTGTATAAATAATGAATTGTTGATGAACAATCAGAATAAGAAAGTTTATATATCTAGTCTACGCTAGATGATTTCACTTGCTAAAATCTAATTTCATACAATGTAATTTGATAAAATTGGTGTACTGTATCGTATTTTTTGTATTGAAGAATTTTCTTACCATTACCATTACCATTGTATTGTAGAATGTTCTTACCGTTATAAAGCATTAAATCACTCACAGCTAAATGTTACAGTGACTTTACCACTGTTTACTGCTGCAATGAACACCTTGTCTTATCACAATAGGTAAGTCCCAATGGAGGGTGGCAGTAGGTCATCAACATTAGGTCAGAAGCCATGTTTATTGAACAAAGGACCAAAAACCACATGTGCCTGCAACAATTTGGCTGTACACAACCATGGGGACAACGTCCTTGGCACTAAGGTGACCTGACTACGTCCCACGCAGAGGCCCTGTTCCATCAAATCCACCCACACACACATACAGTATTACCGTAAGTGTTACCGTAACCATTTGGGACACAATCCACCTCTCTCTGTTCACGTTCGGCAGGTGTTCTGTTACCCGTCACTGGAGCTGCACTGCGGTATAGATTTACAGGCCTATCAGATGGAATGAAGAATAATTGCTTCAAAAAGAACAAACCCAGATAACCACACGCCTATTTAAGTTTAAAGGGGCAATGTAAAGCATTTGTTGAGTATGTTCAGTTGTTGTTTGATGTGAAAATAATATAGAATTAAAACGGAATTAAATTGTTTGTTTGGGGTAAAGGGGTTCAGAGAGTTTCACACTCATATTTAACACCCTGTTATATTACCAGTGAATAAACCTTTGTAATTATGTAATTATACTGAAATTCCCTTTTGTTCTGTTGATTATGATTTAGCTGGGGGGGTGGGTCCAGTTTGTTTTCAAGGGAGCAAAATGTGGGGAGATGAAATTGTAAAAGCTAGCATCTGTGTTTGTCTAGCGTGAACTAATGCTGCATTCCATTTAAACTCGGATGTCCTATTTTCCAGGTTTAGAGTAGGAAATTTTAAGTCTCACCAACCCTGAGTTCAGAATCCAAGATGGCCACCTTGCACATCACCGTAATCATATCAATATTATTATTATAAAGCTTACTTTCCATATGTGTCTCAGTACTGTGCAACTTCTGTCTGTGATATGCTTTCAAGTTGTTTGAATCTAAATGTTAAACTGGAACGCAGTGATCTCGAGTGTGACACCATTTCTTGCCTCAACATTCGATTCCTGTAGCAACTCGTATTCCCATAACTAGAAGCTTCTGGAGGGGATGAGCTGCTCTCCAGTATCAACAACACAGAATTCTTTCAACACTGCATTTCGCCATTCCTCCAGCTGTAATTAGGGCTCTCATTTTCAGGATGTAAATAATATGAGAAAAGATGTTTTCCAGCTCTGTTTTGGTTCTCTATATTTCCTTTGGAAGGAAAAACAACTGTGTTTATTACTTTATTACTAAACTCTGGATATTCAACTAAACCAAAGGGTCTTTTACCTTTTTCAAATTATTGAACAAAACATTGACATTGTGTTTTTTTTTTTATTTATAAATAAAAGGATCGCAGCTTCAAAAAAATGCCTGGAGATGTGTTGAATTCAAGTAAGAACTAGGTATTCCCATTATTTTGCAAAGAATATGTTAAGTCTTGAGACCCCCAGGTTAAAATCCCTAAATATAAACACAGTTTGCCAAACTTTAATCTTCAGTGTGATTTGTAGCTGTTTAAATGTAAAAACACTGATACACTGATACTGTCTAAGAACGGTGTGTGGTTCTCTCACTGCCGGCACTTTTGTTCTCTTGTGAGCATCTGTTGTTTCACAGGTGCACAGTCTGGCTGGGCCTTTTTTAACTCATCTTGCCGGAGGAATAGAGTGTGGGCACCTTCAAAAAATAAAAGTACAAAGTTTTCCAGCTGCAGAAAAAGACTGACCCATATGGCTAGACCCATAAAGATAAATGACCCCCACCCCTCCTTAACACAAAACAAACTCAGGGCAGCAGATGAGTCAGGTAGTCGATGAAAGCAACACTGCCGAGTGCGTGCACACACACACGCTCACACACATACACTCACACACACACTTGGCTCTGCTTTAAACTGGGTCGGGCGAATGCAGCTTAAACACTGAAGCCGGTCTTTGAAGAGAAAGTAGATACCCTGAATGTTAAAGACATTTTATTTGTAGCAGGATCTCATTTCATATACAAAACCGAAACCTCTGCATGATTTGGTTCTCAGGCTATGGTGGGGAATTACGCCCCCTCTGGCCAGGATCAGGTTCAGGCAGAGATCAGGATTCACTCTACAGTAGTTTATGTAAAGAAGAGGTGAGAGATGACTTGGCCTACTGACACCCTGATTATCAGCTAGTGGGGGAATTCATAACACTTTAGTACTGCAGTACTGACAGCAACACAGTCTGTCAGAGAACTGTTAATTTTTTTTTACATTTTGGCAGACGCTTTTGTCCAAAGCGACTTACAATAGTCAAGTACAATGTAAAATAAGTTTAAAGGTAAAACATCTTTGGATAGTGATAAAAGGAGGTCAAAGGGGAATAATAGGATAGAGGAGTGAAGGAGGGGAAGAAGGAAATGAGGTTAGGTTAATATTTAAAAAATACATTTTCCCAATATACAGCTTAAAGTTTAAGGGATTTATTGCCCCATTACAACTGATGTGCTGATAAGGACTGGAGTTTCTTATAACAGTAGTTAATTATTATTATTGTTGTTTTGTTAGTATTATTATTATTATTATTATTATTATTATTATTATTGTTGTTGTTATTATTATTATTATTATTATTATTATTATTATTATTATTATTATTATTATTATTATTATAAGAAGAAAAAAAGAGGAAGAAGAATGTATGATGCAGTTCAAAATATTTTTTTGTTATAGTAGTGGTGGCTATAACTACTATACTACTGCTGTTACTAGCTTTATCACTACTTTTTTAAATAATAATAATAATTACTTTTGTAGTTAATAAAATAATGTAACATTATGGTACAACACCTTATGTTGTGTAATGTCACTGAATCATAACTCTATTATTTCTTGAAGATAAAAATGTCTGTTTCCTATTACAGCCTCCATAAATTGATACCATACATTAATAATATATTTAAAATATATCGCTAGTTATTCGTCTTATACTGACTGAAATTGAGCACCGGTTAGAGCTGAGTATATCTGCTGCTGGTTTAGGTATTGGGTGGATGGAGTGCGGGAATGCGGGGAGTCGGAACCGGCCTGGATCAGTCTGACAAACCGCCCAGCGAAGCGCTGATCTGTGGTGGGCGGGGCTTCCCGCTTTTCCCACGAAAGGAACCGTAACGTCACTGTGCCCATATTTGGACTGCAGGGTTCCGACAGGAACTGCCTGTCGAGCAGCGCTGCGCTGGTAGAAATAGACGCAACAGTGCAGTTCCTTTAGTTTTTATTTTGTTTGTTTGTTTGTTTGTTTTTTATCAAAGGCCATGGTAATGTCTGAACACTTTGACTGCAGCATAAAGCATTTTTTAGTATAATTGATTAATTCTTTCATTCATATCTTTTATTATTAATAATATTTTGTCTTTATTTCTTGAATGTTCTTTATTGTGTTCTCTGTGTCAGAGAGAAGAGGGCTACAAGTCACATATTTAATACACATTTTATTTATTTATGATTGTTGCTAAAAAAAATGTGAGTGTAAGCTTTAGGTTATAATAAACATCTTTTTCTGACCGTCAAACTATTACATAAATTAATTAACAGCCACTGCTGAGATAGTGCAATCCAAACTGGACAGGACTTCAAATTTTGCACAGTGAATAGAAAGTGCCCGTGCGCATTATTATGCGCACTTCTTTATTTGGGGGGAGCCTCGCAGCCTCTCTGCCTCTTCACGCCCAGGGGGCTTGTTTACGGTCCCAGAAGTTCCCGGCAATAGCGTCATAGCGCGTCAGAGTGCGGGCGTGGTCTCATGTCACTGTGAGACTTTGGACCAATCAGTGATGAGCAGCGTTGAGCGCTGAGGGAGTATAAATGGGAATGTGGCGGCCAGGATACGAATCCATACAACAATCACAACGCCGGTGAGAAAGTGTGAAGTCTCAGGCTAGCTGGTTTTACTCGCCTGAGTGACTTTATATCACTTTATCTCACATCTCTTTTGCACTATTTTGAACGGTTTCTAACAGGAAAAGGATTTTTGGAAAGGCGTTTTGGACATTGTTTCATTTTGAAACATCTACCTACATCTGCTGTGCTTCTTTTTTGTGATTTTGGGACATTTCTACTTTGACAGCTGCTGAAGGACCACAAACTTAATTTCTAAGGACATTTTAATCCTCGATTGCTGTCAGGACCGTTTCTGACTGCACATCTGAACCCAAAGACTCAACAGTAAGCAGTTAAACAAGAAGAGAAGCCGCAGCAGCAGCACCTTTTACTGTTTATTACGAATGTCCACAAAAATGGAGCAGCCGTTCTACCACGACGACTCCTTCCTGCTGGGCTACGGCCACTCGGACGCGGCGCTGCACGACTACAAGCTCCAGAAGCAAGCGATGAACCTGAACTTGGCCGAGCCGTACCGGAGCCTCAAGTCCGAGCAGTACGCGGCGGCCAGCGTGAACTCAGACGCCGCCTCCCTCAAGCTCGCATCGCCCGAGCTGGAGCGGCTCATCATCCAGAACAGCAACGGCGTGATCACCAGCCCGACACCGGGCCAGTACCTCTACGGCCGGGGCATCACAGACGAGCAGGAGGGCTTCGCGGAGGGATTCGTGAAGGCGTTGGACGAGCTGCACAAGATGCACCAGCAACCCCCGCCCAACGTGTCGATTGGTGCCGGGGGCGTGACGACATGCTCCGCAGCCGCGGCGGCTGCTGCCTCCGTCTTCGGCTCCTCCCTGCAGCCCGAGCCGCCTATCTACACCACGCTGAACGCGTACTGCCCCACGCCTAGCCTCTCCACCCCCTCCTCCGCCTCTTCCTCCGCCTCCTCTGCGTATCCCTCCGCCACCATCAGCTACCTACCGCCACACATCCAGCAACAGCACCATCCCCACCACCACCACCAGCAGCAGCAGCAACAGCAGCACCCAGCGGAAACGACGTCAGCGCACTCCTTCCAGAACCTTCTCTCGGGGGCCACGGGAGTCCACCCGCACCGCTACTCGGCTCTGAAGGAGGAACCTCAGACCGTCCCGGAGATGCACGCTACCAGCAGCGAGCACAGCTCGCCGCCCATGTCGCCCATTGACCTGGAGAGCCAGGAGCGGATCAAGGCGGAGCGGAAGCGTCTCAGGAACCGCCTGGCAGCCACCAAGTGCCGGCGGCGAAAGCTGGAGCGCATCGCGCGCCTGGAGGACCGAGTCAAGGTTCTCAAGTCGGACAACGCGGGGCTGTCGAGCACGGCGTCCGTGCTCCGCGAGCAGGTGGCCCAGCTCAAGCAGAAGGTGCTCAGACACGTCAGCAGCGGCTGCCAGCTCATGGTGACCAGCAAGATGGAAGCGTTTTAAGAACTGAAAAACACTGAAGAACACAATATGACCAATGGACACCACACAAAACACTGGACAGTCGATGTTTGTGTTATCTCCAATGGCACTGGGACGATTAAACATGTATTCTACTGACGTGCAGGAACTTCTTTAATAAGTGAAATGGTACTTCCTGTTGCTAGGAGCCGTAAAACACAGATCGGAGAAACACAAACAAACGCAAACAGCGAACTACACAACCTACAGCTCAGAGGCAGAGAAACACAGCTGTCTGGAGGCAGTGTGAACAGGCCAGTAGCCTACTCCATGTCAGTAACACACTTTCTGTTGTTAAAGGGAGATGTTTGGGGTGTTCGTAGCCTTTTTATGTAAATGCATCTTATTATTGTCATGCAATACAGCATTTCTTTTAAATGTGTAAATTATTTTTATTTGCGTGTCAGTCGGGTTGATCCTGACTCAATGTTAACAAATGTCACATGTTTACACTTTTTTATTTGTGCGCTGTTCTATTTAAGTAAAAAAAGTCAAATATAATTTCAGTGTTTTCTCTTTCTTCATCTTTGAAATCAACTTCCGGCGTTACGTAACTATCTGTCTAAATGAGTCCCAAACTGCGGCTCCGTGTTCCTTGCTTACCTAGTGCCCTAGCTAACTACAGAAATAAGGGATAATGGCTTCTACATACAAACAGTGCCATCCATTTCATCCAAATAACGGTAAAGTAATATATAGATACAAGTTTAAAGTTTTCCTGACTTAAAGTGCACTAGCTAGTTAACTATGTAGGGAACACCGTGGCGTTAGAGATTCACCCATAAGCTAGAACTGAATCATTCGAAAGTAAAACAGTGTTTGTTCATTGTGTTAAAAAAACAAAAGCAGTTCCATCACAAACGTAGGCTTATGAATCGTGACGAACACAGTTATTTCCAGGTTTAGCTAAAGGCCCTGCATAACAGTGTATATTCGCCCAACTTTAGACCCTTTTACGCCACTGATGTTTGGGCGTGAGGTCTTTTTCCTATCTACGTAAGACCAGCAAGCCATATATGGGCATTTTGGGGCCTCGTACGTCATATCCAGGTAATTTTACTGAGAAACACCCCCCCACACACACCACCACCAGCACACCTCTCGCCTACATTCTGCTCTTGTTATTCTCCAGAGGAGTCAATGAGGATCAATAGGGCTGGAAAACAGCGAGGTGGGCTGCTTCAAATCTAACACGACCACCTTGTTTTTCCACAGACTGTAGATAATACATAAGATTGAAGGAAATTCTGCTGATTTGGAGGAAAACGCTGTGAGCTGGGCTGGTCTGTGGTTGTTTTTCATTGTAACTGAATCAAACATTTCACCAGAAAACAGAAATCGTGATGGAATGTGGGGTCTTCATATAACCCACCTTTGAAATCATGATTACAGGTTTCCAATGTATGGCCTGCTAAGATAAAAAAAAAAATAGAATGTATTGTGTGCATTTTAAGATTTAAATATAATAAAAGTGTATTTTAAAAAACAGCAATGTATAAAAGAACAAATGTAGAGAACTATAAAAAAGCTTATAAAACGAAGCTTTATAGTAATAATAGTATTGCAAAGTATCACAGAGGTATTCATGTAGTACAGTGGCAGGTTGTCAGGTTATCCCTCCTTGGTGTGCCTTTGGTAAATACTGACCACTAAACGCAGGGAACACCCCACAAGACCTGCCTGATGTTTTGCAGATTATATGATCCAGTCAGTTGACTCTTGGCGCAGGTTCTTATGGTTGCCCATTGGGGTTTGATTTCCATGTTTGACAGTCTGCCACTGTTGAGGCCCTTAAGCAAATCCCTGAACCCCAACTAATGCCCAGGTGGGCACCTGTGTATCACACATAGGTGAAAGGTTGAGGCCACATTTAACACAAATAGTGAATATGGCTGGCTGTATCTGTCAACACAGTCTTGAATATTTAATAATAAATGTACCAGAGTCTGCCGAGATTTTGGTTGGTGCTCCTTGTATTGTCAATTATTGTGTTTATAGGCCATTCCACAGAATGGGTGCCATTTGCTTGTTGTAACCCTTCCAAATTAAACTATTTTTTAACTCTGAATTTAATAACACACATTTAACTATTCAAAACATGTCAAACTCAAACAGCTTTACTTAATTTTTAAAGGTTTCTAAGGCAAAGAAGGTTACAAAACTTGTAATGTTTAAAAGAAAGTCCACTAATACCTTTGATGTACTCTCAAAAAAGTATTTATTTTGAAGAATTGTTTGATTGCATGTTTAAATAATTGATATTTATGAAAAATATATATATATACAGGCCTGTTAATGGGACTCATTCCTGTTACTGGAACTCACTCATGTTATTGACATTCATTTAGTTACTTTTTTATGTTTTGAGTAACAGGACCTAAAGTAACAGGAATGAGTTTTTAGCATAGGAATTAGCAAAAATATGAAAAAAAGCTTAACAACGGCTATGCTAGGAGTACATTCTAGAGATTTTCCTAAAATGTATTTGAAAAAATCATATCTAAGAATTAATTTAGGTAAAAGAAATGAGTGTTGAATATGACCTCCTCAGTGATAGTCACAATAAAATGAAATATACAGAAAAACAAATGAGGGAACTTAATTTTGGTCTTCCCATTATCTTCAGAAGAACCAACTGATGTCACTTCCTGTTGTAGATGTGACTTGTAGAAAGTTCCAGATTGGATGGGTTAATGTTTTAAAATGTTAAAACTTTCATAATTATTATGAATTTATTATAAAAAATAATATTTTAAAGCATAGATGGGATTTGAAGTCACACAGCAATGCAAAAAAAATACATCTCATTTTAATAATTTTATTTCATGGTAAAGTTTGTAGTTAGAGAGTGGACACAGATAACAGATGCTATTTCTCTGTTTATTAATGTTTTTTAATTACATATTTTACTTTTGCAATTAGGTCAAAGTGCAAGACACTATGCTTAGTAGAAAAAATATTATTTATTATAAAAAAAGTTATTTTATGCACACATTTATACATGTAATTTCCTGGGGACAGAAATGTCACCCATTTGGTGGAATGGCCCTTATACCCTCACACAGAAACTGCAAAGCTGTCTGTTGTTAAGATTTTCTTTATTTTAGAAGCAGGAATTAGCATTAAACAGACAAAACAGTATTAAAGAAACAAGTAAAATGAAATGAATTAAAAATACGAATGTATAAACAATATAGAAATATAATAAGGTATTGGACAAAATACTATATTAATACTTTATTACATAAATCAGTGCAGAAGTAGAGTATTGCAAAAGCAAAATGATACAAATAAGTTGTTGGGTTTGTGATGTGTTGTCCAAAATAGGTCCTATCATTACAGTTTACCTTGATCTCACAAGTCACAGCTAAACCCCATAGCTATTTCACCTCACGGCCCATATGTTTATATCTAGAAAGCATAAAGGTTTACAAGTTGAAAAAACTTAAAACAACTTTTTAAGATTTTTTTATTCTCACTTAAGCCCTCAGTGTAAAGGGCATTACTGGTGCTACATTGATTCGGCCTGGTGTGTATCATGGATTGGACTTGTAGGCTACAGCCGCTACCGCTAGCAGGAGCGAGTTTCCACGTGCTGGGAAGTGACGAGGCTGTGTGGAATGTGGAGCGGGTCAGCGTGCAGGCGCGCGTGGGCGTTCTGGCATTCTGCATGGCAGAATGGAGCAGGGTGGTTGGGGAGGGAGGGAGGGAGGGAGGGGGTGATGAACCGTTACAAAAACAGGCGCGTCATCCTACAAACATGCGCGCGAGGACCCCACTTCAAAGGAGCTGGAGGCCCGAATTCAGATTCAACAGTTCAAGGCGATTTTTGTTCTGCGAGAGGCGCGAGCCCTGCTGTAACGGATCTGAGAGGCATTAGCAGATGTTTCCACTGTGAGATAATCAGATAATCAGACTGCTGAAGACCTCAGCACTGGACGGGTGGCTGCGGTTCTCCTGCAGGCCTCTCTCTGGAGCAGGGAGCGGGGATTTTCCAGACAGTTGAGGGGTTTGGTGGAAAGCCCACTCAGCTCAGCCAGCGCTGCTGCCCACCTGCTCTCTGACCTGATACTTTGACAGTCCTGCTGAGGGAGGGGGGTTTCACTTGTCTCTGCGTGCTCTTCACTTTAAAGTGGAGCTGTCTCTGCACCACAGATATCTTGTCTCATTGGCTGTGTTTTTTCATAAAGCCATTGAGCTAAACTAAACTAAATTACTTTCAGTTATGGCAGATTTTGTTTTATATTTTGTACACCTAAGCCTAACAACAGACTTGTTTTGCGGTGCTGAAATATACTTTGCTTGTTGTTACTCCTCCAAATTGAACTTATTTTTTTAACCTTTTTTTTTTTAACTCTGAATCTAATAACACATATTTAACTATTCAAAACATGTACAGGTCAAACTCAGACAGCTTTAATTATTGTTTTACAGAGTTTCTAATCAGAAGATGGCTAAAATCATGTGACATTTAAAAAGTTCAAAAGTAAGTCCACTAATTATTTTGATTAACTCTCAATAAAGTCTTTATTTAAAAAAAAATGGTTAACTGCATGTTCAAATAATTGATATTTATGAATAAAAAACCTGTTACTGGCACTCATTCCTGTACTTTTTTATGTTTTGAGTATGTGTTTATAGCATAGAATTAGCAAAAACGTAAAAAAAAATAGCTAAATGGTGGCTATGCTAATAGCATGAAGACATTGAGTACATTCTAGTGATTTTCCCCTAATTTGTCTTAAAGAAAATAACATATAAGAATTAGTTTTGGTAACAGGACAGAGCTCTGAGATCATAGTTGCAATAAGATCAAATATGCAGAAAAAAACAAATAAAGGAAATTAATTTTGGTCTTCCCATAGATCTTCTATAGATGTGACTTGTAGAATGTTCCAGATGTTTCAGATGGGATAATGTTTTACAGTAACAGGAATGAGTGAAACCTAGGGACACAACTAAAATGTGTATTTTAACTTAAATATTCTGGATTTATCGTAAAATTAAAGCATAGATGGGAATTGTAGTCAAACAACAATGCAAAAAAAATACATCTCTGAATGATTTTAATAATATATATTTCAAGGTAAAGTTTATAGTTAGAGAGTGGGGGCGGGTAACAAATGATATGTGCTTTTTTCATTATTAATGCAATTAGGTCAATGTACAAGACACTATGCTTATTAGTAAAATGTATTTTAAAGTTATTTTGTGTGCACATTTATATATGTAATTTTCTGGGAACAGAAATGGCACCCATCTTCCTTTCACGCTGTTCTGGACTAGCGCAGAGCAGCTACTGTATTATTGAGGTGGTGGGTCATTCTCTGCACTGCAGTAACTGGTAGTTAAAAACTTAGTGTGAGAGCAAATATCAGCAAAAGGGGTGGGGAGGATGAATATCTTTCTTTGTGTGAAACTACCTTCACCATGCTTGGAAGCTGTACTTTATCCCAGCTAGCTCTAACAGTGAGGTGATTATCTGCTTTTAAAGAGTGCTATACTGTAATAAAGATAATACAGGGTTTAGGGCTGGGCGATATGGTAAAAATAAAAATCACAATATTTAAATAAATCTTCACAATACACAATATTTAACATGATACGATGATGTGATTGCAGTCAAAATGCCTTAGTGGTGACAGATCCTTAAAAAAACACAAAATAATATTTTCCCATACTAAATACAATGTTTTTTCTTTTATTCAGAATAAACACCAATTCATCCAGTTACACTGGACTAATCATGCTGACTGTAATTACATGTTCAGTTCTGTGTTCTGTGTGTACTGATGATGTTGATACAGTAAGAAAATTCATCACGATATGATAAAATATTATCAGGTCAAGTTCTATCTATCTTGGCGTAGTTATGGATGACCAGTTATCATTCTCAAGTCACATTGCAAATCTGACTCAGTTGTGCAGATTTCTCCTTCACAACATTCAGAGAATTTGACCGTGTTCTCTAAGCAAGCAATTTGAGTGTTTGTGCAGTGTCTTGAAATTTTAAGACTCAACTACTGCAACTCTCTACTGGCTGTTCTGTTGCAAGTCATCAGGTCCCTGCAACTGATTCAGAACGAGGTGACAACAAGACTCTAATTCATTGGTTTCCTGTTGCGGCTTGCATTAGATTCAAAACTCTGATTATGGCCTACAAAGCCAAAAACAGACCAGCTCATTTATACTTGATGGCTATGTTCAAAGCCAGATCAACACGAATACAGCAAGAGCTTTCAATACAATACAGATAACAAAAATCCAGACTCTAACTCCAATAAAGAGAGAATTCTCAACTGTTAAGTCAACTGTTAATGTTAACAGGTCTTTAGGGTGAATTTGGAGAAATCCAGCTCTATAATGTATTAATCTGAAAATGTATCTTAAGATTTACTAAGAATGACCAAACTCTTTCAGTTTTAACCGTTTAAAATGTTACCTGACACTGTTTAGTGCCCTGATCTTTCTTACAGCAGTACCACACTTAGTCCACCCCTGCTGTTTCAGTTCTCTTTTACCTGAGACGTCTCCATTGGGTTAAAGGGGCACTCCGTCCGAAACAGGAGATCTTACCATTACTACATCTGTGGTAAACATGCCCACTCTCCTCCTACAGCAGTGCTGCTGTCACCTTACAGTGAGATTTTCCAGTTTGAAGGGCAGGAAAACCCCTTCTGTTGAAATATCCTGAAGGTAAATGAAACTTTAAAAAAGTATAAACATTTTTAAGTCAGACAACGCACCCTGTCAGAAGTTTGTAGCATTAAGGCCTCGACCCCTGACCTTCTCCTCCATTTCCCCCAGGGCCTAGATCCAAGAACTGTAAAACATGTGATTGGAAAAGATTACAACACTTATATATATATTTTTAATTTTAAACTACTGTTCACATACACTCACATGTGAACTTGTGAATTCTTAATTTATAGGGTTAATATAATGTTGGCCCACTCTTTACACCTGTAACACTATGAAGGCCATAGTCTTGTCTCTGTACTTTTTTTTGGCAAATTTAGTATCTTCTGGTAAAGCCTTTGTACTTTTGTTCACAAAGTCTTCTGTGAACAGTAGATTGTGATACCTTTACTCCTGCCCTCTGGAGATTGTTGCTGATGTCTAAGGGTCTTTCTTTACAGCACTCACAATGTTACTGTTATAAACGGCTGTGGTTTTGCTTGGTCTACCTGTTCATCTTTCTTCTTTAGGAAATTCCAAACTGTTGTACAGGCTGTGGCCAATATTCCTGCAATGTTTCTGATTAATTTTTCACCTTCTCTCGGCTTCACGTTCAGTTTTTTTCCACCCATAGACAGCTTCCTGGTTTTTATGTTGGTTACTCCTATCTATAAATGCAGAGACAAAACCCAAATCTGAAACTGAACCTAGACATTCAGCGCTATTTATTGACTGAATGTGACATGTTCCAAAACCTCTGATCACAAAAAAATGAGTGGGTTCAGTCAAAAGATGCTATATCAGGTTCATATCAGGTTTGCGCAGGCCAATTCAATTATTTTATACCGAACTCGCTCATCTATGTCTTTATGGATTTTGTTATGTGCACTGGTGCACAGTCTCATAGGTTGCATTGTGTTGCAGCATAGAAAAATACATTTACATGATAATAACAACAATAAATATATTAATAGCTATTATTAGAGGGGAGCACCTTTCTCATAAATGCATTTTGAGTGTAGAAGAGTTCTATATACAGCACAGAACCCTCACAGAATACCTGTAGAAACTTTTCTGGCTCAAAAAGAGGCTTTAACTGGTTCCAGTACTGGAGCTGGAGCCATCTGGGCCTGTTTGCTTCATCCCTGCAGAAACAAAGCCTGGGGTCATATTCATATTCACACAAACAGAATATGGGCTCTGAAGCATCCCGCCAACACACACACACACACACACACAGGCACGCACGCACACAAAAACACACGCACACATAGACACATGGGAATTGTCTATGATGCTATTGATGACGAAAGAATGTGATAGTGGGCCCATTTCCCCCACTCACTGTTTTACATTCAAAGCAGGTTGGCCTCTCTATCTCTCTTATCCTCTCCACTCACCTCCCTCACATTCTCTCCATCCTCTCCCTCTCTGATATTTTCCAACCCACATTCTGCTCTTTTCTCTCTCTCCCACTTCTCTCTCCATCCAACCTCTCCCCCTTCTCTCTCGCTCTCTCTAACTTCATGAATATTCCGCCTACTCTACCGTCCTGCTTCAAAACCTGTAGAGTAGGATTTAAAACTCAACTCTGATCCAAAAATCAGCTCCAGTTCAGAAGAAAGCAGGAGGAATTTAAAACAGAAAAAAAACTTTGTAACTTGAACTCACATCAGGACCGGTCTGGTCCCACCATCCCGTGAATCATGAGTTAGCTGTATGTGGAAAAAGGCATAATTTATTATTCAACAAGCAGTGGTGGATGCAAACCATGTAGTTGAGTTTTGAGCAGAGATTTGCATGTATGCATTATATAGCATACATAATATGCCATATTGATTGTCATTGGAGCTTGTGTTGGAGGAGCTCATGCACAGTGAAATGCTGAGCATTATAAAAGCTTTGTTTTGCACTGCTCCAGTGTTAAAAACAAGTAAATGGACAAAGCTTTAGTAAAACAAAACAAACAAATGCACAGTTCAGAAAATATAATGCTCCATATGCTCCATACACTACACCCCTCCCCCTCCCTTTTTCTATAATTACTATAATGTTATATTAAAATGTTAATGTTGAATACTGGGGATGCCCTTGTATATCTGTTTCAGCCACATATTTGCCCATAGAAAATGCATTAAAGAAGATTGGTGGATATTTTATATGAGTTCTCTTAAGTCTCTGCACAAATTATCTTCATACTAGGCAGACAGACATACGTCTGCTATGTTATTGCTGGAGTGTGAGCATAACATGTGCAGGTGTGATGGATCAGGTATAAACCAATAGGGTGTCGGAATGGAATATGTTTATACTTTCCATCCAACCACAAACAAATTTACTCTATCCAGATGGAGATATTTATCTGGAAAGGATTTTTTTAAACGATGATGGAAACAAGGTAAAATCTAATAGGAGTAATTGTTTAAATATAAAATTAAAATGTATTTTAAAAACGTAAATAGTAGAAAGTTAAGATAATTGTGTGAAAATTTAAGAAGTAGAAGTAAAAATTAATCTGAAAAATAATTAGTCCAATTTTTTTGACTTGAGCTCCATGTGTTTAACAGGCTGGAGATCAGGACAATAATCACCAGTGCACACAATACAGCACCACAGTACAGTCTCTTACTGGAAATCTTGGAGGGGTTCTGTTTGCTGGTAAACTTGTGCAGTGTCTGTGCTCTGCGACAGTGCAAAGAATGACAGTATGTAAGTGAACAGCGCCATCTAGTGGCACATTTAACAACCAGCCAATCCTGCGAGTTTAGCTTCTATTTTTGTTCTTTAGTTTTTTATTTTCATTATTTTATTATAAAACACAGACAAAATACGGAATAATACTGACTTTAGAATCTAAAGGCAACTACTGCTGAGTTAATATGGAGAAACTGAGCAAAATCGTACTTTTTAAACGTTTGATCATTATACTGAAAAATGTGTTATTTCCTAAACAAAAAACAACCAATCAGTTTACAGTAGCAGCAATGCATCGTCTTTACCGCCTTGTTTACTGTTACTTTACTGTTTAAAACATACAGGTGCGTTTTCTTTGCTTTCTGAAATTAATGGAATATCCTGGACAAGCAGATAGATACTGTTTTTAATTTAATGGGTTTTTAGATTTAGCGGTAGTCCCATTCAGCCCAATGCAGGTCTCACTCGCGCCTCCCTCTCGAATAAAAAAAATATCTGTTTTTAGAAATTAGAATATAGTGTTTTATTAAATTATTTTACTAAAAAGTGTTTTTTTTTTTTTTTCTCAGCGCCTCTATGCATACCGGAACAAAGCAGACGCTTCTCATTGGTTGTGCTGCAAGTCTCTCAACCAATGAGAACGCGGCCAGCGTTGCTAGGATACTCTAAAAGCTCAGTCCGCGGGTAAACAATCAGAGGGGCGGCAGCAGAGAGTTTATAAAAGTCAGTTCCGAAATATTATATTATTTCCGTTCACAACAGTTATACAAATAAACTGTAGATTAGTTAATGTAGTTTAGTTAGGCTACCATGAGAGAGAGCGGACAAATAATCATAATTTATTCTAAAAACCCTTTTCCATTCCACTTCCGTGTTCTGCCTTTAGTAACTAGGGTTGCCACCTTTTAGAATTTAAAATAAGGGACGCTGGGGTCTGTGTTGTCCCAGATTGCAAATAATATTACATTAATGCTGAATTGTGGTTGCATTACATATTTTAATAATGATGATGGGAAAACAATCTTTAAACTAGTGTTGTCAAACTCAAAATCCATGTGACTGTCCAAAAACAGGTTTCGTTATGTCACACAGTTTCAAAACGTTTCTAATCTTTTTGCACATTTTGCTCCTAAGCAAGTGCAAGCAGCTGAACTGAGATCTGAATGTGTTGGTCCTCTATGGTTTATAAATGAGTGTTTAAATGTCTTATTTCTGATCTCAGAACGGTAAACGTGATATATGACAACGTTACCACATTTTAACAGAGATGCAAAGCATTGCAATGTGATGTAAGGATCTCAAAAAACCTTGGTCTGTTTGGGATTATTTGAACTTGAAGACAAACAAGTAAGGTGTCTGATTGCCCACCAGATGTCACTGTGGTGGATGATAATTCAAACATCCTACTAGATCAAACCTTTTTCTGAATCAACTTGTATATTCTATTCAATCTCCCAAAACCCCCACTTTTACTATCACTACTTTAAATAAGTTTTATTTAACATTGTCTCATAGACATCAGTTAGTGTTGTATCACTAAACTTCAGTCAGTGTTCCATTAAAAATTTTGAATGGTTGGTGCTCTTATACAAACACCATTTCTACTACTACTACTACTAATACTACTACTACTACTACTACTACTACTACTACTACTACTACTACTACTACTACTACTACTAATAATAATAATAATAATAATAATAATAATAATAATAATAATAATAATAATAATTTTTACTGCAATGTCCCTTAAAAGAACTCTAAAACCAAGGTACCAAGTACAAACCAAGGACTGATTAAGGATAGTCTGGGCCCCCTTATGTGATTAATAATATTAAATCAAGTTTAATTATTGTCGAGACCCCTTCACACTGCCTTGAACATGTAAGTCATGTCAAAATGTCATTATATAGTCATTAAATAACAAGCTGAATAAAATGTTTTCCAATAAATAATCAGAAAAAATATATCAGGGTTACACGCATACCCAGCCAAAGCTACAATAACAAAACCACTTGCTGTTTCATCATCTGTCACCAAATCAAATTATGCTGCTCAGTAAAATGAGCTTGCAGTTCTGTTGTATGAAAAGGCACTTTTCCTTTCATGCATTTCTTCAGAGCTAGAGTGACCACCGGTCTCTTTACTGTTGTTAATTAAAGGGGAAACATGAAACTAATCAAATGGCTTCTTGTCACACCCTTGGCCACATTCACTCAATTTAATCGGTGTCAAAGGTAGTATTCATCAAATTAATAATTAAATAAATTAATTTGTGTCTCTGCGCTTAAGAGAACTTGAACATAATAATTTTAAAACAATACAAATTCAGAAACATTAAGTAAAGCCTGAATCGCATATTTGCAAAAAACATCTGTTATGAAATATGAAAGCTTGTCTGATAATTTGTAGGTCCCTAGAAAGTCAAGGAGCCATGGTAAATTACTTCTATGGAAGTCAAGGGACCCATAGCAGGGGCCCTCCTGATCAAGGGCCCTCTAATAGTATTCCTTTCTCTTCTCTATAGGGCCCCCTGGTAGGGGCTCTAATAACCAGAGCCCTCTAAAAGCAGCAACCATTGTAAGTTTCAGCAATAATGCGACGACTGTAAACGTCTTTTTTATCCATCCTTTCAATGCAACCAGCCAGACGTTACACTATCTTTTTACTAAGGAAACTGACTTGGATATTTTCCTTTTATGTGTTTACTGGATTGGAAATAATAACACTTTAGATTACTAGTTACTAGAAAAATGAACAGATTAGAATAATGCGTTACTAAGTAAGTGACATCTCTGGACCTGACATACGTTGTAGTTAGCAAAATAAGATTTTTATACGCTCAAAATCAGCATCATAACTATACTCGCAACTTTATGAGCTTTCTCTATAATTTGTTTCATTATACCTTACTGCAGTTACTGCAGGAGATTCGCTTTCGTAAAAGTCCAATTGACTATAATAACGTTTCTTTTAATTCTGGGGTGACAGCAGGGGTGGCAATGCTTTCTATTAGGGCAGCAGCTGTCACCCCAGTAGATCTGCACATGCTTGGTATTAAAATGACTAAAAATGCAATAAATATTAGCTCTTTAAATTATACTCTAAATAATATAGTAAACTGTGTGCAGAAGATGCATACTGGTTGATGATCTACAAACATTATTTCTCACCTCTTGAGCTGTTACTCTGTAACAATAAATATATTATCCATAAGGGTAAATCCTTGTTAATGGATATTTGGTTTAACAGTAATATTTAGTTTATTTAACAGATACGTAATCACAGTTTTTTTTTATTCTGCAACAAATTTGGTTTTGAAATCAGTTCAATTACTGATTTTAAAAGGGTATGTTTTTCTATTCTGAATGGTACTCTTTGCTTGCACAAAGGAAATTGCGTGTTTTCAGTTTGTGTTCATTTTTTTATATAAGTCATGCATGTGTTTTCTGTAAAGGAGTCCTTTGAACATTTTTTTTTAATTGTGTATTTCCTTGCTCTTTTGGGAATTATCTTTTTTAAGACTTAAAGAGGAAGCTGGGCATTTTATATTCACAAAACTAAATTTGTTAAAAAACTAGATGACTTCGAAAAATACTTTTTAGTTACAGACTTTAGTGAGAGCTGTCATGCGCGGGAGAAAGTAAATATAGTGAGAAGATTCTGTGTTCCAGCGTGTATATCTGTGCAGTGTGAAACTGCTTTAACACAGAACGTTAAAATGCTGCACTTTCACAGTGTTTTCAACAAGACGTGCAGTGCAGATGTGCACGAAGTAAGAGGCTGCCAGCAGTGAACGCAGCACAGACTGCATGTGTAAACAGCATGGAGCTGTGTGTATGAACAGTGTTTGTTCCTAGCTGTGGTAATTAGCATTATCTGGCTAATATATCAAATTAAACTGCATCTTATCAGTTTAGCTCAAATAAAAGGAGTATATTAGATAGTTGGGTCAGATTAGGAGCGTTCTCTCCGCATAAGAACAGCTCAGAGACCGAGACCACCTTCTCTAGCAGGTTTCGGTCCGAGTGTGATTATTGATATTACCAGCGGTGGAAAAAGTACAGAAAAATTTTAATTAAGTAAAAGTACCTTTACTTTGCTAAAAGTCCATTCAAGTAAAAGTAAAAGTACCCATCCAAAAATCTACTCGAGTAAAAATAAAAAGTACTCAATTTAAAATTTACTTTGAGTAAAAGTTATATAGTTTCTTTTAATTTCTTAAAAAAAACAAAAAAACAAATCATAAGTAAAATTGTTTTAATGAACTATTATTTCACATAATAATTTGGACCTTTCAGGCAGTATTTGTTCAGACCACCACATAAAACATTTTCAAGAACAAGTGGCATAGGTTTCTATGATCCAATTTTTTTCTTTACTTTTAAAAAATACAGTTTATAGTCACCTATATGACCATAACAAAAGTTATGGTCATATAGGTGACTATAAACTGTATTTTTATAGTTTTACAGTGTATTGTTATTTTTTAACTTGCCATTGCTCTGCTTTAACTGCTATTTAAATGTTTTTTGTAACATTTAGGCAGATTTAATGATAATCATTTAATGATAAAAAATACTTACAACCACATGCTTTCTCATGAGGACGTTATTGCCTCGTTATTCCACGTGCGAGCATCCGTGTGCCAGCGCATCCGCGCCAATTAATATTTTTTTTTAATTCAGACAATTGTTTTTTCCCAGCATTTTATTTTTTACTCAGTAATGGGGAGTTTTCCAATGTTGCGAAGTAGATTACTCGTGTCAAAATGTACTTGAGTAAAAGTTAAATTACCTATTTTAAAAACTACTTTAAAAATTACAAATTACTCATAAAATCTACTCAATTACAGTAACTTGAGTAAATGTTATTCATTACATTCCACCTCTGGTTTTTACACCTGCACAATCAAACTGGGATGTGTTTCCCGTACAACGACGGAGCCTAGCATTGAACTAACGTGGTACGATGCATCGTTAAACTAACTAACATCTGAAGTACGACGGTTTCCCGAAACCGTCGTACTTTGTTGGTACCACAGAAGTCGGAACTATGTTGGTTTGAACCACCGTGGTTTTAACTAAGGTGTTTCCAGACGTGTTCGGTCAGACTTTCCCAGCAGAAACTGTGAAAAACTCACAATCTTTACAATATTATGCCAAAAATATGTTACTAATGTATTATTTAGGCTATTTATATCGTAATCATCACCACAACAGAAAAACACAACAATAACTTACTAATAGAATAACAATGAAATGCAAGTAAAATCTACACAATAATTGCTATGAATTAATTATTAGTTGTAACAGACCGTAGTACTTTTAAAAACTATACACATATTTGCTATTACAATATTGTTTAAAATATATCCATCACAATATTGTTTAAAATATATCCATCATATAGCCATCACTATTCTGAAAAGAAAAATGATGCAGAGCTTTCAGAACTCAAATAATGCAAAGAAAACAAGTTATAAAGTTTTTAAGAGTTCAGAAATAATCAATATTTTTTGGAATAACCCTGGTTTTAGGCACTGTGAATAAACTATGTAATAGTGACTGCGGTTATTCAGTTCAGATAGAACTAGACGCAGTGTGATGCCCTCAGTGATGTCATAGAATTCTAGACCAGGCAGCTCAGCAGCGTCTCCATGGTAACCGGCAGGTTCTAAAGGGAGGTGTTTAGAACCCTGAGCCTCAGTCAGCAGATCGTCCTGAAGAGAGGGTGAGTGTCTTTGATTCTCTCTCTAAGGCTACATTCACACAGCAACTAAAAGTGGCCCAAAGGAAATATACACTGCTTGCCTCATATACAGAGAGTGATATGAAACAGTTTGAGCACCACTGATCATTTTTATGATTTTCCTTTATAAATCATTGGTTGTTCAGATCAGTAATTTTAGTTGAATATATCATATAGCAGATGAACACAGTGATATTTGAGAAGTGAAATGAAGTTTATAGGATTAACAGAAAGTCTGCAATAATTCTTGAAATTAAATTAGGCAGGTGCATTAATCTGGGCCCAAACAGAAAAGGTACATCAACATTTAGTAGATCCTCCTTTTGCAGAAAGTTCAGGCTTCTCGTGCAGAGACTGAAAATAGAACAGAAACTAGTTTTCCAGCTAAATAAACATAATTAAACCAGGTCTAATTAACAAATATACACTAGAAACACAACTACCTATCTGTTGAGTGTAAGTAACAATTTCAGAAATGTGTTTAGCCCTATAAAATAAGCAAATCTATTGGTTATCACATGATATCATTGATGACTTGAAGAACATTGTTAATAATTGTATTCACTATAGAGGTTTCCAGTAATAATACTGAAAAATAAGACAAGCGTTAGGAGTCCTATAAAACAGGAAAATGAAAGGATTATCATATCACAACACTAAACTAACTTTTTAATATCTCTTTCTCATGTATTAAAGATATCTGTTTCAAGTGATATTACTGTATCATTTTGGAATAATGAGATACCAACCTTAGGAAAAGTCCATATTTATTAAGTTGTTAATAAAACAGATTTGATCACTTGTGTGCTGACCTCCTCATTTCCACATGAGATCAGCCTGACTTTAATGCACTTGTCTAAGCCCAAAACAGGCCAAATTTCTCTCACTGAACTTAATTGAAGCTGGTCTTTTGAAAACTGTGATTTTTGTGTAAAGTTGTGTAGATGACAGTGCTGCTAGTTTTTAAACACTGTAAATGTTGCACATTTCCCCCCCCAAAAAATCATAAATGTTGGTTAAATATTTATATAATTATCTGCTCAAAATTTCATTGCATCGCTGAAATGTTTCATTTACTGTTATTTATTAACTTAAAGCAATGCTGGTCTTTGAAAAATGTGCTATTTTATGTCAGGTTGTGATGCTAGTCAAAACCATGCAAAATGTTTACAGTTTTCTAAACTGAACCATCACATGTTTATTAAATAATTATATAATTCACAAAACATTTACAAAACATCTCCAGTTCAGTCAGGTTTGATGATTTCTTAGCATGAACAGTCCACCTTAAATCACACCACAGATTTTCAACAGCATTCAGGTCTTGGTAGCTGAGAAAAGCATGATAGCTAATATGAGAAGAAGAAGAAGAAGAAGAAGAAGAAGAACACTGATTCGGTAATATAAGAAGAACAAGAGGAATAAAAACAAGAAGAAGAAGAACAAGAACAAGACGAAGAAGAAGATGACTGATTCGGGCTTGTCGATTTCTGAAGCCACACAAGCATGACCAAGACTGGACAGGGGTTTGGACTGTAGACAGCAAACTAATGTGATTTAATGTGATTTTCTTTTCATCAGTAGTTTACGACCTGAGGAGGATGGGTCCTCCCTGTGAGTCTGGTTCCTCCCAAGGTTTCTTCCTCCCGCTTTGAGGGAGTTTTTCCTTGCCACTGTCGCCTTTGGCTTGCTCACAGGGGGTTTTATAAATAAAGTATTAAGGAGACCAGCTTGGACACAGTTTTGGTAGCTGGAAAAAGCCTAATAGCTAATATAAGAAGAAGTAGAAAAAGAAGAAGAAGAAGAACAAGACGAAGAAGAAGACTAATTTGGGCTCGTCGATTTCTGAAGCCACACAAGCATGACCAACACTGGACAGGGGTTCGAACTGTAGACAGCAAACTAATGTGATTAAATGTGATTTTTTTTTCATCAGTAGTTTACGACCTGAGGAGGATGGGTCACCCCTGTGATTCTGGTTCCTCCCAAGGTTTCTTCCTCCCGCTTTGAGGGAGTTTTTCCTTGCCACTGTCGCCTTTGGCTTGCTCACAGGGGTTTTTATAAATAAAGTATTAAGGAGACCAGCCTGGACACAGTTTTGGTCGCTGGGAAAAGCCTGATAGCTAACATAAGCAGAACAAGAATAAGAAAAAGAAGAAGAAGAACAAGACGAAGAAGAAGACTGATTCGGGCTCGTCGTTTTCTGAAGCCACACAAGCACCACCAAGACTGGACAGGGGTTCGGACTGTAGACAGCAAACTAATGTGATAAAATGTGATTTTTTTTTCATCAATAGTTTATGACCTGAGGAGGATGGGTCCCCCCTGTGAGTCTGGTTCCTCCCAAGGTTTCTTCCTCCCGCTTTGAGGGAGTTTTTCCTTGCCACTGTTGCAATTGGCTTGCTCACAGGGGTTTTTATAAATAAAGTATTAAGGAGACCAGCCTGGGCACAGTCTTGTTAGCTGGGAAAAGCCTGATAGCTAATATAAGAAGAAGAAGAAGAAGAAGAAGAAGAAGAAAAACAAGAAGAAGAAGAAGAAGAACAACAACAACAAGAAAAAGAAAAAGAACAAGAAGAAGAAAAACAATAAGAAGAACAAGAAGAAGAAGACTGATTCGGGCTCGTCGTTTTCTGAAGCCACACAAGCACCACCAAGACTGGACAGGGGTTCGGACTGTAGACAGCAAACTAATGTGATTTAATGTGATTTTCTTTTCATCAATAGTTTACGACCTGAGGAGGATGGGTCCCCCCTGTGAGTCTGTTCCTCCCAAGGTTTCTTCCTCCCGCTTTGAGGGTATTTTTCCTTGCCACTGTCGCCTTTGGCTTGCTCACAGGGGGTTTTATAAATAAAGTATTAAGGAGACCAGCTTGGACACAGTTTTGGTAGCTGGGAAAAGCCTAACAGCTAATATAAGAAGAAGTAGAAAAAGAAGAACAAGAAGAACAAGACGAAGAAGAAGTCTAATTTGGGCTCGTCGATTTCTGAAGCCACACAAGCATGACCAACACTGGACAGGGGTTCGAACTGTAGACAGCAAACTAATGTGATTAAATGTGATTTTTTTTTCATCAGTAGTTTACGACCTGAGGAGGATGGGTCCCCCCTGTGAGTCTGTTCCTCCCAAGTTTTCTTCCTCCCCCTTTGAGGGAGTTTTTCCTTGCCACTGTCGCCTTTGGCTTGCTCACAGGGGGTTTTATAAATAAAGTATTAAGGAGACCAGCCTGGGCACAGTCTTGTTAGCTGGGAAAAGTCTGATAGCTAATATAAGAAGAAGAAAAAGAAGAAGAACAACAACAACAACAACAACAAGAAAAAGAAAAAGAACAAGAAGAAGAAAAACAATAAGAAGAACAAGAAGAAGAAGATTGATTCGGGCTCGTCGTTATCTGAAGCCACACAAGCACCACCAAGACTGGACAGGGGTTCGGACTGTAGACAGCAAACTAATGTGATTTAATGTGATTTTTTTTTCATCAATAGTTTATGACCTGAGGAGGATGGGTCCCCCCTGTGAGTCTGTTCCTCCCAAGGTTTCTTCCTCCCGCTTTGAGGGAGTTTTTCCTTGCCACTGTTGCAATTGGCTTGCTCACAGGGGGTTTTATAAATAAAGTATTAAGGAGACCAGCCTGGGCACAGTCTTGTTAGCTGGGAAAAGCCTGATAGCTAATATAAGAAGAAGAAGAAGAAAAACAAGAAGAAGAAGAAGAAAAACAAGAAGAAGAAGAAGAAGAAGAACAACAACAACAACAAAAAGAAAAAGAACAAGAAGAAGAAAAACAATAAGAAGAACAAGAAGAAGAAGACTAATTTGGGCTCGTCGTTTTCTGAAGCCACACAAGCACCACCAAGACTGGACAGGGGTTCGGACTGTAGACAGCAAACTAATGTGATTTAATGTGATTTTCTTTTCATCAATAGTTTACGACCTGAGGAGGATGGGTCACCCCTGTGAGTCGGGTTCCTCCCAAGGTTTCTTCCTCCCGCTTTGAGGGAGTTTTTCCTTGCCACTGTCGCCTTTGGCTTGCTCACAGGGGGTTTTATAAATAAAGTATTAAGGAGACCAGCTTGGACACAGTTTTGGTAGCTGGGAAAAGCCTAATAGCTAATATAAGAAGAAGTAGAAAAAGAAGAACAAGAAGAACAAGACGAAGAAGAAGACTAATTTGGGCTCGTCGATTTCTGAAGCCACACAAGCATGACCAACACTGGACAGGGGTTCGAACTGTAGACAGCAAACTAATGTGATTAAATGTGATTTTTTTTTTCATCAGTAGTTTACGACCTGAGGAGGATGGGTCCCCCCCTGTGAGTCTGTTCCTCCCAAGTTTTCTTCCTCCCGCTTTGAGGGAGTTTTTCCTTGCCACTGTCGTCTTTGGCTTGCTCACAGGGGGTTTTATAAATAAAGTATTAAGAAGCCCAGCCTGGGCACAATCTTGGTAGCTGGGAAAAGCCTGATAGCTAATATAAGAAGAACAAGAAGAAAAAGAAGAAGAACAACAAGAAGAAGAAGACTGATTCGGGCTCATCATTGTCTGAAGCCACATAAGCATAAGCCTGGTTCCTTCCAAGGTTTCTTCTTTCCGCTTTGATGGAGTTTTTCCTTGCCACTGTCGCCTTTGGCTTGCTCACAGGGAGTTTTATAAATAAAGTATTAAGGAGACCAACCTGGACACAGTTTTGGTGGCTGGGAAAAGCCTGATAGCTAATATAAGCAGAACAAGAATGAAAAAAAAGAAAAACGAGAAGAAGAACAAGAAAAAGAAGAAGATTGATTCAGGCTCGTCTTTTTCTGAAGCCACACAAGCACCACCAAGACTGGACAGGGGTTCGGACTGTAGACAGCAAACTAATGTGATAAAATGTGTTTTTTTTCCCATCAATACTTTACGACCTGAGGAGGATGGGTCCCCCCTGTGAGTCTGGTTCCTCCCAAGGTTTCTTCCTCCCGCTTTGAGGGAGTTTTTCCTTGCCACTGTCGCCTTTGGCTTGCTTACAGGGGGTTTTATAAATAAAGTATTAAGGAGACCAGCCTGGGCACAGTCTTGTTAGCTGGGAAAAGCCTGATAGCTAATATAAGAAGAAGAAGAAGAAAAACAAGAAGAAGAAGAAGAAAAACAAGAAGAAGAAGAAGAAGAAGAACAACAACAACAAAAAGAAAAAGAACAAGAAGAAGAAAAACAATAAGAAGAACAAGAAGAAGAAGACTAATTTGGGCTCGTCGTTTTCTGAAGCCACACAAGCACCACCAAGACTGGACAGGGGTTCGGACTGTAGACAGCAAACTAATGTGATTTAATGTGATTTTCTTTTCATCAATAGTTTACGACCTGAGGAGGATGGGTCACCCCTGTGAGTCGGGTTCCTCCCAAGGTTTCTTCCTCCCGCTTTGAGGGAGTTTTTCCTTGCCACTGTCGCCTTTGGCTTGCTCACAGGGGGTTTTATAAATAAAGTATTAAGGAGACCAGCTTGGACACAGTTTTGGTAGCTGGGAAAAGCCTAATAGCTAATATAAGAAGAAGTAGAAAAAGAAGAACAAGAAGAACAAGACGAAGAAGAAGACTAATTTGGGCTCGTCGATTTCTGAAGCCACACAAGCATGACCAACACTGGACAGGGGTTCGAACTGTAGACAGCAAACTAATGTGATTAAATGTGATTTTTTTTTTCATCAGTAGTTTACGACCTGAGGAGGATGGGTCCCCCCCTGTGAGTCTGTTCCTCCCAAGTTTTCTTCCTCCCGCTTTGAGGGAGTTTTTCCTTGCCACTGTCGTCTTTGGCTTGCTCACAGGGGGTTTTATAAATAAAGTATTAAGAAGCCCAGCCTGGGCACAATCTTGGTAGCTGGGAAAAGCCTGATAGCTAATATAAGAAGAACAAGAAGAAAAAGAAGAAGAACAACAAGAAGAAGAAGACTGATTCGGGCTCATCATTGTCTGAAGCCACATAAGCATAAGCCTGGTTCCTTCCAAGGTTTCTTCTTTCCGCTTTGATGGAGTTTTTCCTTGCCACTGTCGCCTTTGGCTTGCTCACAGGGAGTTTTATAAATAAAGTATTAAGGAGACCAACCTGGACACAGTTTTGGTGGCTGGGAAAAGCCTGATAGCTAATATAAGCAGAACAAGAATGAAAAAAAAGAAAAACGAGAAGAAGAACAAGAAAAAGAAGAAGATTGATTCAGGCTCGTCTTTTTCTGAAGCCACACAAGCACCACCAAGACTGGACAGGGGTTCGGACTGTAGACAGCAAACTAATGTGATAAAATGTGTTTTTTTTCCCATCAATACTTTACGACCTGAGGAGGATGGGTCCCCCCTGTGAGTCTGGTTCCTCCCAAGGTTTCTTCCTCCCGCTTTGAGGGAGTTTTTCCTTGCCACTGTCGCCTTTGGCTTGCTTACAGGGGGTTTTATAAATAAAGTATTAAGGAGACCAGCCTGGGCACAGTCTTGTTAGCTGGGAAAAGCCTGATAGCTAATATAAGAAGAAGAAGAAAAACAAGAAGAAGAAGAAGAAGAAGAAGAACAACAACAACAACAACAAGAAAAAGAACAAGAAGAAGAAAAACAATAAGAAGAACAAGAAGAAGAAGACTGATTCGGGCTCGTCGTTTTCTGAAGCCACACAAGCACCACCAAGACTGGACAGGGGTTCGGACTGTAGACAGCAAACTAATGTGATTAAATGTGTTTTTTTTTATCAATAGTTTATGACCTGAGGAGAATGGGTCCCCCCTGTGAGTCTGGTTCCTCCCAAGGTTTCTTCCTCCCGCTTTGAGGGAGTTTTTCCTTGCCACTGTTGCCTTTGGCTTGCTCACAGGGGGTTTTATTAATAAAGTATTGAGGACACCAGCTTGGACACAGTTTTGGTAGCTGGGAAAAGCCTCATAGCTAATATAAGAAGAACAAGAAGAACAAGACAAAGAAGAAGACTGATTCCGGTTCGTCGTTTTCCGAAGCCACACAAGCATGAGCGAGACTGGACAGGGGTTCGAACTGTAGACGGCAAACTAATGTGATTAAATGTGTTTTTTTTTCATCAGTAGTTTACGACCTGAGGAGGATGGGTCCCCCCTGTGAGTCTGGTTCCTCCCAAGGTTTCTTCCTCCCGCTTTGAGGGAGTTTTTCCTTGCCACTGTCGTCTTTGGCTTGCTCACAGGGGGTTTTATAAATAAAGTATTAAGAAGCCCAGCCTGGGCACAATCTTGGTAGCTGGGAAAAGCCTGATAGCTAATATAAGAAAAACAAGAAGAAAAAGAAGAAGAAGAAGAAGAAGACTGATTCGGGCTCATCATTGTCTGAAGCCACATAAGCATAAGCCTGGTTCCTTCCAAGGTTTCTTCTTTCCGCTTTGATGGAGTTTTTCCTTGCCACTGTCGCCTTTGGCTTGCTCACAGGGAGTTTTATAAATAAAGTATTAAGGAGACCAACCTGGACACAGTTTTGGTCGCTGGGAAAAGCCTGATAGCTAATATAAGCATAACAAGAATGAAAAAAAAGTAAAACGAGAAGAAGAACAAGAAAAAGAAGAAGACTGATTCAGGCTCGTCTTTTTCTGAAGCCACACAAGCACCACCAAGACTGCACAGGGGTTCGGACTGTAGACAGCAAACTAATGTGATAAAATGTGTTTTTTTTCCCATCAATACTTTACGACCTGAGGAGGATGGGTCCCCCCTGTGAGTCTGGTTCCTCCCAAGGTTTCTTCCTGCCGCTTTGAGGGAGTTTTTCCTTGCCACTGTCGACTTTGGCTTGCTCACAGGGGGTTTTATAAATAAAGTATTAAGGAGACCAGCCTGGGCACAGTCTTGTTAGCTGGGAAAAGCCTGATAGCTAATATAAGAAGAAGAAGAAGAAAAACAAGAAGAAGAAGAAGAACAACAACAACAACAAGAAAAAGAAAAAGAACAAGAAGAAGAAAAACAAAAAGAAGAACAAGAAGAAGAAGACTGATTTGGGCTCGTCGTTTTCTGAAGCCACACAAGCACCACCAAGACTGGACAGGGGTTCGGACTGTAGACAGCAAACTAATGTGATTTAATGTGATTTTCTTTTCATCAATAGTTTACGACCTGAGGAGGATGGGTCCCCCCTGTGAGTCTGTTCCTCCCAAGGTTTCTTCCTCCCGCTTTGAGGGAGTTTTTCCTTGCCACTGTCGCCTTTGGCTTGCTCACAGGG